>NW_006922234.1:1208500-1211246 GCF_000298275.1 Orycteropus afer afer
CAATCTTCCTTCTGAGGAGTGACTGGTGGGTTTGAACTGGCTGCCTTCTGATTAGCAGTCAAATGCCTTAGGTACTATGCCACCAGAGCTCTATAAGGTCAAGTTGGTGGATTTGATTGTTTAGTTCTGTTGTTTTGTTGACTTTCTTTACAGTTGTTCTATCTTTCATTGGAAAGTCATGTATTAAAGTCTCCTATTACTACAGGGTCATTTATTTGTCTTTTCAATTCTGTTAAAGTCTGATTTATGTATTTTGGGGCTCTTTCATTGGGTGCATAGATATTTATTATGATTATGTTCTCTTGTTCAATTATCCTTTAATCATTATGTAATGCCCTTCCTTGTCTTTATGGTAGTTTTTATCTTGATGTCTATTTTATCAAAAATTAATATTGCCACTCCTGTTCTTTTTTCATTGTCGTTTGCTTGATATATCTTTTTTCAACCTTTGACTTTTACTCTATTTTTGTCTTTGTCTCTAAGGTGAGATTCTTGGAGACAGCATATTGATGGGTCATTTTTTTTTTTTAAATCCAGTCTGCAAGTCTCCCGTCTCTTGACTGGTGCATTTAATTCATTTATATTCACTGTACTTATCAAGAAGTATGAATTTATTGCTGTTGTTTTGTTATGTGTTTCTTCCTGGTGTTGCTAATTTCTTTGTTCCATATAATTTTCTATGCTGAGTTCATTTTGTTTACAAATTGTATTATCTTTTCCTTCATTGCTGTTTTAGCATTTGCTAAATATTTGTGCCTGTCCTTTTTTTTTTTTTAATTCTTAGGCAAAAGTTTATTATTTTTCTTGAGGTTACCTTGTGATTTATAATTTTTTCCCCAAGTTTACAACAGTCTGTTCCATCTCACAATTGTCTTGACTTCCTCACCATTTACAAGTTCTATAACTACACTGTTTATTCCCTCTGTTTGGCTTGTAGGTGTCTTTATTTACCAATTGATGTCTTTGGTTCCCTGTTTACAGTCTTGCAAGCTTATTTTACTTTGGACACTTATATAACAGGGTTGGTTTCTGGGTTATGTTGTCATGTGTCTTATCATCTGTTGTTGTCCATTGTTTTTGGTTCTCTGTCTGAAGGACTCCCTTTAGCATCTCTTGTAAGATTGGTCTGACTTTAGCAAATTCCCTCAATGTCTATTTATCTGGAAATCTCCTAATTTCACCATCATAGTTGAGGGACAATTTTGCTGGGTATATACTTGTTGGTTGGAAATTTTTTCTTGCAGGATTTTATATATATCATCCTATTGCCTTTTCGCCTGCATGGTTTCTATCAAGAAATCAGAGCTTAGTCTCATTGGTTGCCTTTTGTAGGTAACTTTTCATTTTTCCTGTCCTGTTTTCAAGATTCATTCTTTGTCTTTGGTTTTGGTGAGTTTGATTATGATACGTCTTGGTGATTTTCTTTTGGGGTCTATTCTGTTTGGGGTTCATTGAACTTCTTGGATGGATATATTCTTATCTTCATCATATTAGGGAAATTCTCTTCCAACAAATCTTTGACAATTTTCTCAGTGGTTTTATTTTCCTCTTCCTGTTTTGGAATTCTGATTATACATGTTATTCCTCCTGATGGTAAGTAACATGGATCTTAGACTTTCTTCATTTTGTTTCGTTCTTTTTTTCTGATTGATCCCTTAAGAAAGTAGTATTATGGTATTTGTCTTCAATTCAGGAATTCTATGTTCCATTGCTTCAATTCTACTCCTTTGACCATTCAATGTGTTATCAGTCTCTGAAATCTTAATATTCATCTTTTGGATTTCCATTTGTTGCTTTTGTATATTTCTAGTTTTTCATTTATTTTGCCAGTTTGTTCTTGTGTTGTTTGCGTAAATTGTTCTAGAGTTTTGTCTGTGTTTTCCTTAATTTTGCCAGTGTTTCCCTTGATCTGTTTCCCAATTCATTGAAGGCACCTAACTATAATTCTTTTGAACTCCTTATCAGGGCATTCCAGTGCTCCTTCTTCCTCAGGGATGTTTTCTGGGCCTGTATGCTGGTCCCTTGTTTGTAGAACTTTACCTTGCTTCTTTGTGTGGACTGGGATGGTCGCTTGTCTCGGACACATTGTCAAGTCATTGTATGTATATTTAATTGGTGATTGTATGGTGGTGTGATTTGCTCAAGATTTTTTTTCTTTGTTGTGATAGATCTGTGAGCAGGGTACTGTGCTACTCTATGCACTAGTTGGTAGCACTTAGGCACTCACACCTGTTTCCTGGTGAGTGTTATGGAGACTGAGTGTGTATACAGATCTCTGTTAGGTGTTCATGAAGAACAGTTGAGGGTGAGTTGGGCTGGTATTGGCTGCCGGCTGTCATTGGTCAGTTGGTACAGAAGCAAGTCGTGGCCCTGACTCAGTGGGTGGGGCTACAGGAGGTGCAGGTATGGTTTGATCATGTGGAAACAGTTTCTGCCACCCACTCAGACAAAAAAAAAGTTTTTGAAACCACCAAAAATAAATAAATAAATAAGAGAGAACAAAAAATACAAACCACATAAACAAACAGGCACAATTGCAAAAAAAAAGAAAAAAGAAAAAAGAAAAAAAAAGGAAAGGCAATAAATGAGAAGAAAACTTTAAAAATATATATTTTAAAAAAAGACAAAAGAAAGATAAAGATAAAAAACAACCCCACGACATCAAGCTCAACTGGCATAAAGTACTATACAAAACATTGTTCCACCTACTACTTTGGCGAGTAGTGACTGGGACCTTAAAAGCTAG
>NW_006922234.1:1211859-1227982 GCF_000298275.1 Orycteropus afer afer
AAATCCTAAAAAAAAAAAAACAACCCCACAGTGTCTGGGGAATTGGGAATGAGAGAAAAGAGTAAAAGTCAAAGAATAATAAAGAAAAAGTGAGAAAAGTGAAGAAAAGCAAGGGATGGGAAGAACCGAAAGAAGAAAAGAAAGAAAAAAGAAGGGAACCAGGAAAGGGGAAGAGAAAAAAAACAGAACAAAATAAAAACAAGAACCAGGGAAGGGAAAAAGAAAAATAATAAAAAGGAAAGAAAAAAGAATAATTTAAAAACAAAACTTGGGGTGGGGGGTGAGGCAGGGCATCCAGGCTCTGTCAGGGCACACAGACTGGGATGGAATTCCTGCTGGTGCAGAAGGAGGATGGAGGTAGGTGATGGCCACACCTTCATTCACCAAGAAAGTGTGGGGTGTAAGAGTAACAAGAGGAATATCACACCTTTTTAGTTGTCAGCCTCTAGTGTGATTGTCTGTGCTATCCTCAGCAAGCAGAGCCTATTCTTAGGTTGCTGCTCGGATTGGAGTGCCGCTTGCAAATATTCAAAATGGCTGTGTCCTCAGGACAGCTGACAGTCCACTGCTCTGTTTGTCTCCTTCTTTGCTATTTTTCTTTCTAGTTGTCAGCCACCAATGTCTTTGGCGAGCAGAGCTGATTCTTAGGTTGCCCAGATTGGAATGCCACTTACAAATATCCAAATTGGCCATGCCATCAGGACAGCCAACAGTCCATAGTTTTTTATTTCCATATTCACTGTTCTCTTTCAAGTTTTTCTACTAGTTGGTATTTAATCCACTTCTTTATCCTTCCCTTCAAAGCTCAGGGTTTCAGGATTATCTTCTGTATCTGTTTCCATTGGTTTCTCATTTCTTTGTTTCAGAGGGTCTGTGTAGCTTGTCTGCCTATTCCACCATCTTGCTGGAAGTCCTCTTCCTGAGGCTGTAAATCTTTACAGAAGCAGACTGCCTCATCATTCTTTATGAGAGTGGCTGGTGGCTTCTTACCACTGACCTTTTGGTTAGCAGCCAAATGCCATAACCACTACATCAACAGAGCTCCTTTATGGCCCTGGGTAGGACTTCTAATACAGTATTGAATAGAAGTGGCAAGAGCTGTTACCTTTATTTTGTTCCCACCCTTGTCTTGTTCCTGATTTCAAGGGTTACTAAAAGCTTTTAATGTGAATATATGTTGGATTTTGTCAAATGCTTTTCCTGTATCTATTAAAATAATCTTCTTTCTACATTCTTTTTTAGTGTAGTACTGTTGTGGATTGAATTCTGTCACCCCAAGCTATGTCTTAGAAATCCAAACTTCCATGCCTGTAGTTATAATCCCATTTGGGAATGGGTTGTCTTTGTTACATTAATGAGGACTGTGTTATATATGTACAGTGTAAAGTGTACCTTGAGTCAATCTCTCCTTTTTAATATAACTTTTTCTTGTGATTTGGGCGAAACGTTTACAGGGCAAACTGGGTTTTCATTCAACAATTTAGACATGTTTTGTGGTGAGCCTAAAGTAAGATATTTTTGAGATATTAAAGAGATCAAACAAGCAAGTGAGCAGCAGAGATGGGAGAGGATAGGAGCCATGGAATAAGGACTTTCTCCCAGAGGCAACAGAGAGAAAGTCTTTCCCTAGAGCTGGTTCCCTGAATTCAGACTTCTGCCCTCCTAAACTGTGAGAAAAGAAATCTTTGTTAAAGCCACCATTTTTGGCGTTTCCATTTTAGCAGCACTAGATAGCTAAGGGGAGCTCTGGTGGCGTAGTGCCCAAGACACTTGACTGCTAACAAGAAGGCTGGCGGTTCAAACCCACCAGCCACTCCTTGGAAGGAAGATGGGGCAATCTACTTCCATAGTGATAATGCCTCGGAAACTCAAGGAGGGGTCGCTATGAGTTGGGTCTGACTCCACAGCATATAACAACAAAACAACAGATAGCTAAGGCAGTTACTGTGGTGGATAATACTGGTTGGTTTTTGAATGTCGTATTAATCTGGGACTCCTGAGATAAACGTCACTTGGTTGTGATGTATCATCCTTTCTATGTATTGCTGGATTTGATTTGCTGATACTTTGGTGAGGATATTTGTGTCTCTGTTCATGAGGGCTATTGGTCTAAAGTTTTCTTTCTTTCTTTTTGTACTATCTTTGTCTAGTTTTGATATTAGCATAACGCTGGCCTCATAAAATGAATTGGGAAGTGTTCCCTCTTCTGTATTCTGAAATACATTGTACAGAATTGCTATGCCTTTTTTCTTAAAAGTTTGGTAGAATTTACCATCAAAAACCTCTGAGCCTGAACTTTTCTTTATGGGAAAGTTATTAACTATACATTTAATTTCTTTAATAGATAAAAAGCTATCCAGGTTATCAATATCATCTTTTTTTTTTTTTTAACCTTTCTCTTTACCCACGTTAATATGTTTCTCCCCTTTAGTTAGTGGTTTACCTTTCCTCCCCCACCCACCTCTGGTAACCCATCAAGGGACATTTCTTCTTTTGTGAAACCTTTTTCTTGACTTTTAACAAAAATGATCTCATTTTTCCTTTGGTGATTGACTAACTTCACTCAGTAATCGTTGGTAGTTTTTGTCTTTTGAGGGTTTTGTTTATTTCATCTCCCCACATGTTCTTGAATTTATTGGCATAAAGTTCTTCATTATAATCCCTCATTATACTTAGGATCTGTTGTGATGGTTCTTCTTAAATTTATGATATTGAAATTAATGTCTTATATGCTTTTTTCCCTGAGATGTCTAGCTAGTCTATAGCTGAAACATTGATCGATGTTGATCCATTTCAGGAGGTGGCATATGATCAAGAACCAATGGTACTGAAGGAGGAAGCCGAAGCTGCACTGAAGGAAGTGGCGAAAAACAAGGCTCCTGAAACTGACAGAATACCATTGAGATGTTTCAAGAAACGGATGCTGCGCTGGAGGCACTTAGTCGTCTGTGCCAAGAAATCTGGAAGACAGCTACCTGGCCATCTGACTGGAAAAGATTCATATTTGTATCCATTCCAAGGAAAGGTGATCCCACAGAATGTGGAAATTATTGAACAATATCATTAATATCACATGCAAGTAAAATCTTGCTGAAGATAACTCAAAAATGGTTGCAGCAGTATATTGACAGGGAACTTCCAGAGGTACAAGCTGCAGAAGAAGACTTGGACTAGGGATATCATTGCTGATGTCAAATGGACCTTGGCCTAAAGCAAAGGATACCAGAAGGATGTTTCTTTGTGTTTTATTGACTATGCAAAAGCATTTGACTGTGTGTGGATCTTAACAAATTATGGATAACATTGAGAAGAATGGGAATTCTAGAACATTTAATTGTGCTCATGAGGAACCTTTACATAGACCAGAAGGCTGTCGTTTGAACAGAACAAGGGGACACTTCATGGTTTACAATCAGGAAGGTAGTGGGTCAGGGTTGTATCCTTTCACCATACTTACTTATTCAATCTGTATGCTGAGCAAATAATCCGAGAAGCTGGACTATATGTAGAAGAACGTGGCATCAGGATTGGAGGGAGAATCATTAACAACCTGTGATATACGGATGGCACAAACTTGCTTGCTGAGTGAACATGACCTGAAACACTTACTGGTAAAGATCAAAGACTACAGTCTGCAGTATGGATTACACCTCAATATAAAGAAATCAAAAAATCTCACAACTGGACCAATAAACAGCATCATGATAAATGGAGAAAAGATTGAAGTTGTCAAAGATTTCATATGACTTGGTTCCACAATCATCACCCATGCAAGTGGCAGTCAAAACATCAGAGGATTTATTGCAGTGGGCAAATCTGCTGCAAATGACCTTTGCAAGTGCTGAAGAGCTAGATGTCTCCTTGAGCACTAAGGTGCATGTAACCCAAGCCATGGTGTTTTCAATCTCCTCATATGCATGTGAGAACTGGACAATGAATAAGGAGGAAGAGTTGATACTTTTGATTTGTGGTGTTGGCAAAGAATACTGAAAGAGCCATGGACTGCCTGAAGAATGAACAAATCTGTCCTGGAAGAAGTGCAGCCAGAATGCTCCTTGGAAGTGAGAATGGCCAGGCTTCATCTCATCTACTTTGGTCATGTTGTCAGAAGGGACCATTCCTTGGAGAAGGATATCATGCTTGGTGAAGTGGAGGGTCAGCGAAAAAGGGAAGGCCCTCAACGAGATGGACTGACACAGTGGGTGCAATGATGGGTTCAAGTGTAGCAAGTGAGGCTGGTGCAGGACTGGGCAGTGTTTTGTTCTGTTGTACACGGGGTCGCTGTGAGTCGCAGGCAACTCGATGGCACCAAACAACATCAGTCTAGCTAGAGTTTTATCAATTTTATTGATATTTTCTAAGATCCAGCCTTTCATCTTATCAGTCTTCTTTATTGTTTTTCTACTGTAAATTTCATTGATTTTTCTTCTTATCATCTATTATTTCTTCCCTTCTGATTGCTTTGGGTTTAATTTTGTCTATTCTTTATCTAGTTTCTTGGGGTGGAAACT
The DNA here is from genome assembly GCF_000298275.1 of Orycteropus afer afer. Classification (NCBI taxonomy): domain Eukaryota; kingdom Metazoa; phylum Chordata; class Mammalia; order Tubulidentata; family Orycteropodidae; genus Orycteropus; species Orycteropus afer. The sequence continues at coordinate 1,216,371 of NW_006922234.1, forward strand.
TAAATGACTGATTCGAGACTTTTCTTATTTTCTGATATAAGAATTTAAAGCTATGAGCTTTCCTCTAAGCACTGCTTCAGGTTCACCTGGAACAATAGGCTGTGTTTTCATTCCTTCCCAAATATTATGTAATACTTTTCCTGAGATTTCCTCTTTGACCCAAGGATTTTTTAAAGAGTTTTCTGTATAGTTCCTAAGTATTGGGCAATTTTCCAGATATCTTTCTGTTACACTAGTTCAGTATCTAAGAACATACTCTACATTGATTTCTGTTTTTTAAACTTTGTTAAGTTTATTTTATAGACCAGAATGTAGCTGCTCTTGGTGAATAGTATCTGTGTACTTGAATGAAAATGTGTCTTAGTTCACACTGAGTGAAGTGTTATATAAATGTTAATGAGGCCACGTTGCTTGATAGTATTGTTCCATCCTTTTATACCCTCACTGCTTCCCTGCTTCCTTTTCCTGTCAATTACTAACATTAAAATGTGGCCATTTCCATCTATGCAGATGGAGCTGTCCATTCCTCCTTTTAATTCTAATTGTTTTTGCTTCCTGCATCTTGACGTTTCGTTGTTAGTTGCATACATTGATGATTAGTGTATTTTCACGGAGATTAGACCCTATTTTCATTCCTTAATGTTTCTTTTGATCCTTGATGCCATTTCTTGTTTTGAAGTTGACTAGTTCTTATCGGCAAATAACAACAACAACAACAAAAAGTTTTTATATAGGAGCTCTGGTGGGTAGTGCCTAAGGCACTTGACTGCTAACCAGAAGGCTGGCACTTCAAACCCACCAGCCACTCCTTGGAAGGAAGGTTGGGCAATCAACTTCCGTAGTGATACTGCCTCGGAAACCCAAGGAGAGGTTGCTAGGAGGTGATCTGACTCCATGGTGGTGGTTGTGTTTTTTGTAAGATTGGTGGTTTGAATGCACCCAGAGGCTCCTCGGAAGGAAGGCCTGCTGCTCTGCTCTGGGAATGGCCCAGCCTTGACAATGCTATGGGGCAGGGTCACCATGAACCAGAATTCACTCGACCACACCTGTCTTTTGCTTGTTTTGATTGAGTTATTATTAATAACATTTTAATTTTTTAGTGATTTCTATAGAGTATCTAATGTGCATCTTTAATGCATTAGAGTCTTCCTTTACATCATATGACAGCACTTCATGAGTAGTGCAATGACCTTCCATCCTTTGGGCTATTATCTCACAGTTTACTTTGACATATGCTATAAATACACCATACATTGCTAATTTTGCTTAGACAGTTATCTTTTAGAACTAAATGTACACCTAATGAAAAAGAAAGATAAAAGGAAAAAAAAATCAAAATAATTTTCCTTTATTGATTCCATTTCCATGACTTTTCATTTATTTGTATCGATTCAGCTTTCTGTCTGGTGTCTTATTAACAGTCCAGGTAGTTGAGGTCTTCTGGCAATGGTTATTCTCAGTATTTGTCTGAGAAACTTCTTCATTTTTCACTGGGCATAGATTGACTTCTGTGTTGACAGCTTTGTCTGGTAGGTTATTAAAGAAGCACTCTATTGTCTCCTCGTTTCAGATTCCTCCAGCCGTGCCTTGAGTGGAGGGTGGGGACTGGTTGCTAGCGGTTTCTGCTTGCCCCACAGTGAGAACCCATTCCTTGTAGCCCCACCCCCCAGCAGTATTTCACTGTGGGTTTTGCTCAATGCTTGCTGAGCCGATAAATGCTTGATGGGATTTGTTGTTACAAAGCCTGCAAGAAGGTGTGAACTTCCTCACATCTGTGGCCTCTTGGGGCGTGGCATCCTCTCACTGGGCTCTACTCTGCCTGCTTTCCAGGATTTTTCCTGAATATCATTTAGGAATGTCTTACCTGCTGCTAATTCCATCCAGTGTATTTTTCAGCCCAGACCTTATGTTTCTGTCTGTAAAAATTTAATTTGTATCTTTTTTTTAATCTTTCATGTCTCCCCTTAACATGTTCAGACTTTACCTTCTTGAACATGTGGGATACATTTCTAATATCTCTCCATGCCTCTGGGTACTAGTGAGAAGTACAGCAACTTCCCTTCCACTCTGGAGAGGATAGCCCAGCACACTGCATGTCACTGAGCCCTTAGAAACTTCTCATGAAAATAAATGTACACCTAATTTTGAATGTAAAACAAACTCTTAAAAAAATAAAAAGAAATAAAAAAAAGAGAAAAAGGATTTGGACTGAAAGGAAAGAATACAAAAAAAAAAAAAAAAAGAAATTCAGAAACTTCTCTGCGGGGCCCGGAGTTCCACCAAAAGGTCTGGCGTGTGTTTTCTACCTAAGCCACGGCATTCTCTACTCTGTGCTCACAGGTCTAATCAGCATGGTGCCATCAAGGTAGGATCAGTGGGATGTTCTGTGAGAAGTCAGAATGACTTCAGCCTCTGTGGATGAGCTTGTGGCAGGCAGAGAGCAGCCGACTTAATAGTCCCGAGACAAGGTCATGCACATGCATTCTTTTCCCTGCCAGTTGAAAGCGAACTGCTTCTGCTCATCTCTGCAATCTGATATATTGAAAAGCCGCTGCCAGAGCAATGGCTGCATAACTGGTGCCAGGGCCGTGTCGATTTGTTCCAGCTGAAGAGGCCATATTGAGACGAATAGGTGTAACTGGCATCACTACTGGGTTGAGCTGATGATAGAGGAGCTCTGGTGGTGCAGTGCCTAAGGCACCTGACTGCTAACCAGAAGGCTGGGGGTTCAAACCCAACAGCCACTCCTCGGAAGGAAGGTTGGGCAATCTGCTTCTCTAAAATCATCTAACTTCCACACTGGCCAGACAGACCTATCCAATGGGGATGTGCTACGAATCCCCACCCTTGCCTCTCTCAAGCTGCCAGGGATGACTGTCCCAACTGTGCAGTCAACAACTGGGGCCATAGACCCCCAGGGCTCACTCTGACATAGAATTAGGTCAATTTTTTCCCTTTCACATAAGACAAGGAAATAGCCACCATTCAGTCCATGTTTCAGTCCACCAGTCAAGCAAACAGAGTGCTTGAGCTAACCCATTACATCTAACACGTCTGGTCTATCACCCTTGTTGTTGTTATGTGCCGTTGAGTCGGCCCCGACTCATAGCGACCCCTCCTTGGGTTTCCGAGGCAATATCACTATGGAAGTAGATTGCCCCATCTTCCTTCCGAGGAGTGGCTGGTGGGTTTGAACCCCCAGCCTTCTGGTTAGCAGTCAAGTGCCTTACGCATTACACCACCAGAGCTCCGCTATCACCCTTAGATGGGGCAATCTGATGGGGCAATCTACTTCCGTAGTGATACTGCCTCGGAAACACAAGGAAGGGTCACTGTGAGTTGGGTCCAACTCGACAGCACAAAACAACAACATCACCCTTAGGACCCCATTCCCACATACATTCTATAGGGTTTTTTTTTCTTTAATTTTTATTGTGATTTGTGTGAAAGTTTACAGAGCAAATTCATTTTCTGTACAGCAGTTCACACACATTTTGTCTCATGACATTGACTGACTGCCACATATATTCTATAGGTTTTTATTTTAAGAGCTTGTTTTACATTCAACACTCCTCGGAAGGAAGATGGGGCAATCTACTTCCGTAGTGATACTGCCTAGGCACTCAAGGAGGGGTCCCTATGAGTCGGGTCCAACTCGATGGCACATAACGACAACAACAAGAAATACATTTAGTGGCCTTTTCTGGACATTTCTTATCATACAGAATTCATATGAATGGAATCTTAGGTGTTTAGTGTCAGGCTTCTTCCTTGGCTTTTGACCACACAGCAGACCATGCTCTTTCTGAAATGCATGTAAGGTGGAAGCTGAGGCCATGACCAGAGACCTTTCTTCTTTCCTAACAGTGGCACTGAGGGCCACAGATGCCTCCTCGTCACTGCCTTAGTGACATTCTGCACAGTCTGATATGCTGTGTTTCCATCTTCATCCAGTTCAACATATTTCCTCATTTCTCTTGTGATTTCTTCTATGACCTATGGATCATTTAGAATTGTGTAGTTTAATGTCCCAATATTTGAGAATTTCCCAGATATCTTTCTGGTTTTAATTCTAATTTAATTTTGTTGTGCTCAGATGATATAATTTATATGATTTGAAGGCTTTTCCATTTCTTGAGATTGGTTCTATGGTCTACCTTGGTAAATGTTCCCTGTGCATTTGAAAAGAACATGTATTTTGCTGATGTTGGGTGGAATGTCCTATAAATTAGGTCTGGTTGGTTGACAGTGTTGTTCAAGTTCTACATCCTTACTGAGTTTCTGTCTTCTTCTTTTATTAACTGCTGAGAGAGGGTATTGAAATCTCCTACTAGAACTGGAGTTCTCCTTGCAGTTTTGTCCATTTTATTGTGTTTGGGGTGAGTTTACAGAGCAGTACAGGACACTGGGCTTTGCAGACCCAACTTCAGTCTTCCCCTCCCTCACCCTGCAAAGCCCTCAGGCTGTCTGCCACCTTGACCCCAGAGATGGGCCCCTCGAGCTGCTGGGTTGTTTATAACATAAGGCTGGTCTCGTGGCTCCTGTGTTCGGAGGCCTTGGGGTAGTGGGAGCAAGAAGATAAACCTCAGAGAAGGGCCATTGTGCCTGAAGCCTGTGGCTACCCTGGTCCTTTGGGTTACACACATCCATAGTGCCTCCCTAGGCTTTAGCCAGTTGGGTATTTTTGTTTCCCTTTGTTTGGTATCATCTCCACTTGAATTTGAAAAGGCTTGTCGATTTGAAATGATGAACCATAGGATTGTTTCTTACCTATCCTACTACCAACGTGGTCCAGGGACGTGGTCCTCCTACCATTCAAGGAAGAAATGTGTATGTTTTCTTGCTAAGGGACTGGCTCCTGGCTGATAAGGCATCACGCCATGTTGATGCTAACTGTTGTTGTTAGGTGTCGTCAAGTCAACTCTGGCTCAGCGACCCTACATGCAACAGGATGCGGGCCTGCTGGCCCCATGCCATCTTCTCTGGCTCCTCAGCTGGGGAATTCACGGGGCTCCACTGGCCATTTCTCCAGCCTGTAAGCAGGGCTCACCTGGTGCCTTTCCCTGAGACCACTGGCCTTCACTGTCTGATCACTAGTGTCTTCAAAACCTTTGTTTCATGTGTTTTATCTGTTTCTATTTATTTATTTATTTAATCTTTTTGGTTCTTTATGTAAGAGGGTAAATCCAGTTGCTAGTACTTCATCTTCAATGAATGTTCAATTTTGATGTTTTTTGTTTCCTCTCTTTTTAAAAATTGTGAGATTATGTATGTATGTGTGTGTATATATATATATATATATCCCACAATTTATATTTTAAATATATATATGAAACGAAGCATCTGACATTTCCCCAGTCTTCACATGTAGACTTCAGTGACATTAATTATGTAAATCCTGTCAAAATGCTTATTGTTGCCAGTTTTGCTTGCAGGGTTACCTGCAGCCATGCCAGTGTGGCCCTGGCTTCTGAGGAGGGTGCTGTGGAGGCAGACAGTCGGTTTTAGGAAGAGGGAATGACATGGGCAAAAGTCCTGAGGCAGGAGGGCAGTATATTTGGTGTATAGGAGGCAGCTTCTTAAGTGGCAGCCATGCTATTTTCAAAGAACATCTTCCTTTGCACGTCAGTCTGCCTTCTTCCAGATAGCGCATCTGCCTGTTGCGTCTTCCCTAGGGTTTCTCTTACACCCTGGCTTGCAGCTGTAACATCCACTCAGACATTTCAGGGGAAGAGGTTTCTGATTTTGGCTTTGCTTTCTTCAAATGTTTGGGGATTCTTGTTTGTCTGCTTGTGTTTGTATTTGCAGGTCTCAATTGGTGGTTTGGGGGAGTGCCCCCGCTAAGTACACTTGCCCCTTAAGCAGGATAAACAAATAAAGATAAAAATAGAGGACACCCAGTTAAATTTGAATTTCATATAAAATTAAGTAAGTTTTTAGTATAAGTGAATTTACAATGTCAACCCTACTTGCAGGGAACACTTGGCAATGTCTGGAGACATATTTGGTTGTTAAAACTGTCAGGGGGGCATGGTACTATAGGTATATCCTGGGTAGAGACCAGGGATGCTGCTAAAATCCTCCAATGCAAAGCACAGCCCCCCACAACAAAGATTTATCCAGCCCAAAATGTCCTGCTCTTTTCACTTTTTTTACTTTTCTATATTAACTTTAGAATCAGCTTGCTTAATTTCAAAAGAAAACTTGTTATAATTAGTAGGTTTTTGAAAGGGGGATGTTGTTATTGTTGTTGTTATGTGCCGTTGAGTCGGACTCAACCCATAGCGACCCCTCCTTGGGTTTCCAAGGCAGTATCACTCCGGAAGTAGATTGCCCCATCTTCCTTCCAAGGAGTGGCTGGTGGGTTTGAACTGCCAGCCTTCTGGTCAGTAGTCAAGTGAAAGGGGGATAGAGTTGTATTAACTTGCTAAATGAAGTTTTAAGAAATAATATTGACATACTTATGGTGTGAAGTCTTTGTCTTCCAAAACATGCCGTGTCTTTCTAGTTGTTCACAGGAGCATTTCCAGGCTTTCTTCCTGTTTGTTTTACACATTTCTTGCTAAATGTGTGTTTCGTAGTTTTTTTCTTCAGTTTTGTTGCTACCAACAACAATGTGTTGTTATTGCATTGCCTTATCTCCATTATATCTTCTAACTGCTTGTTGTTTGTACATATTTATGTCCCAGCCTGGGTTTCTTAGGAAACAGAGTGTGTGCCAAAGCTTACCTGCCATGCTTTGCCGGGGTTGTAATCCTAGGGCAGTGAGAGTTGTGGAAAAGGGAAAGGAGGGAAAGAAAATATACATTGGTAGACTGAGTTGGCCATAGCTTCATGAAAACTGTTTGTTTTAATTTTTTTAGTTAATTCTTTTGGGTTTTCCAGGTTTAGAATTATGCCACCTGAAACAGAAATAACTTCACCACTTTTGCTTTTTTAATTCTTATACGTGGATCTAAGGACCTTTGGTGGTATATTGGTTAAGCCATTTGGCTGCTAACCAAAAGGTTGGTGGCTGGAATCTAGCACCTGCTCTGTAGAAGAAAGATGAGTCAGTTTGCTTCTGTAAAGATTTACAGCCTTGCAAGTGCAATGGGGGTTGCTATGCGTCAGAATGGACTTGATGGCAGTGAGTTTGGTTATTTTTTTGGTTACACATAGATCTGATTTTTTCTCTTGTCCAAATGTGTTGGCTAGCACTTCATTGTTAAGTGGTTGAATTGATAATGGGCACTCTGGTCTTGATTTTGACTTTTATAGGCTTGCCTTCAGTGTTACCCTTATAAGAAAGTCTAGTGATTCTTGTAGTACTGAGTTTCTCTTTTTAAATAAAAAATCACTGATGAATTTTATTAAATAATGAATTCTAATAATAGATTATCTAATATTGAACCATCTTTACATTTTTGGAATAAACCCCGCTTGGTCATAGCATTGTTTTTTTGTTATTATTTTGGATTATGCATGCTAACATTTATATATCTTTGCATCAGTATTCGTAAGTGAAATATGGTCTTTGGTTTTCTTTTCCCTACCATCTTTAGCAGATTTTGGCATAAGTGTTACAGTTGCTTCGTACAAAAAATTGGGAAATTTGCCATATTCTAGAAAAGTTTAAGCAGAGTTGGAATTAACAAGGCTTTTAAATGTGGCAGAATTCTGCTATAAAACTGTCTGTACCTGGTGCTTTTTTTGTGTTTAGATGTTTTTCAACTTTCTCTATTTCATCTATGGAACTTAATCTGTTTACTCTCTTTCTTCCTGAATCATTTGTGGTAAATTATACCTTCTTGCAAAAGTATCTGTTTTATTCTGATTCTTAAAATAATTTACATATTACATTATGAAATAGTTCTTCTGATGAAGACTGTTTTTCATAGGCATGTTTCCCTGTCATTGTGAATTTATGCTCTGTCTTCTCCCCATTGTTCAATTTGCTTGCAGCGTTTCTACTTTAGTGAGTTTTTCTTTTGCTCTGAATCAGCTGACCCTGACTGATTTAAACAGAGAAAGAGTTTATCAAAGTGATATTGGGTAGCTCACAGAAATGTTGAGAGGGCTGGAGAATCACTTTTGAGGTTAAACAGCCAGGAAAAAACACCCCAAACCACAACTCAGAAGTAGTTCTGGTGAGAAATCCGCTGTCACTGCTGCCTACCTGTCCCTTCCCTCTTGTGGCAAAGGGAGTGGGTGCATGACTGTCAGAGCCAAAGATCCAAGATGACCGCTTGTCTCTGGTATTGTCATAATTCTACTAATAGTCAGTAATTAGTAGGCCATGAATTGAACTGTAAAGTTCACCATCACCACCACCACTACTTGCTGGATGAAATATGGAAAAAGTAAGAGGCAAGAAAGAGAATTCTACAAGAATGTCATAGCAAAGAGAGCTCTGGTGGGTAGTAGCTAAAACTTTCAGCTTCTAAGCAGAAAGGGTGGGTGGTTTGAACCCACCTGCCACTATGTGGGAGAAAGATGAGGCAGTCTGCTTCCATGAAGATTGATAGATAGCCTTGGAAATCCTGTGGGGGCAGTTCCACGCTGTCCTGTCGGGGTGCTGTGAGTCGGAATCCACTCCACGGCAGTGGGCTTGGTTTGGTTTGGTTTGGGTTAGGCCACAGCAAAGGCCAAACATAGTTGCTGTAGTACTTGTTCAGCTATTACAACAGCTGGTCAGGGTTCTTTACCTGGAGAAGTGACCTTAACCTTCATTTTTGGGGAGTATGAGCCTTTGGTGGTCAGTGGGTTTTTGGGGTTGGGAGTTTAGAATCTGAATCATCCAAACAACCTCAAATGGGTCCATTCCAATCCTCAAGCTCCAGTCTTTCTTAAGCATGCTATCAATTTCATATATATATAAGACCTGGTGGAATAATCTGGTAACTTAAAGTATCAAAATGTGAGTTTAATTTTGGGCTCTGTGGCCACAAAATAAGAGATGCTTTTAGCACTGTCCTTGAAATTCCTGATTTTTGTGACCATATGTTGAGCCAAGAAGTTAGGTCTTTGGCCTTGTCATTCTGTTTTCTTGAAGGCAATGCCAACCTTAGAGTCCTGGAAGACTTCATGCCCTTCATTACTGTTCTATGGCAGTGGCCACTAGGCTCCCCCCAAAAAACCCAAACCACATCACTAACTAGATGATTATTTAATTCAGTAGCTAAAGATCTAGTGCACTGGGAGGCGGGGGTGCTTCAGAAGCAATCTTGAGGCTAAATTCTCAGGAAAGACTACCAGAGCTCTACAAAACCAAAAAAAAAAAAAAAAAAAATCCAAACTCGCTGTCGTCGGGTCGGATCCGACTCATAGCGACCCCTCCTTGGGTTTCCGAAGCGGTATCTCTATGGAAGTAGATTGCCTGGTTTTCCTTCTGAGGAGGGGCTGGGGGGGTTTGAACCGCAAGCCTTCTGGTTAGCAGTCGAATGCCTTAGGCTCTGTGCCACCAGGAAGTCTCCAGCATTTCCTGCCTCCAGGATGGGAGTTGGTCTCTGCCTCTCCCAGAAACTTAGAGGGTAGAATTCCACACATACAGAAAAAGATTCAAATACTGGGTAGGTAGCTGGAACCAATGACCGTGCTTACTGCCGACATGTGTGGACTCTGAGAGGCTGAAGGTCAGGGGTCTGGGAATGAGACCTGCAGGCACCCTGTTTGCCACTCCTTCCTAGGCAAGGGGACTTGCCTACTGCCATCCAGTCAATTCCAACTCATAGCAACCCCCACTGGGTTTCTGAGGCTGCAGATCTTTACAGAAGTGGATTGCCTCATCTTTCTCCCATGGAGCAGCTGATGGGTTTGAACTGCCAGTCTTCTGGTTAGCAGCCAAATACCTTAGGCACTATGCCACCAGAGCACCTTAATAGGCATGCAGCCAAAAGGACAAATCAGAGAATGATTTTAAAGAATGATCAGTGGGACTTGTTGCTTGCTTAGTCATAGGGTGTATGAGAGAGGGAATAGCAAAGAGTTTGACCGGGACAGGAAAATGGCTTGTGCCTAACTCCTTTTTGATTGAGAACCCAGCAAATGTGTTGCCAGGTTAAGCAGCCCTTTCTTAGGTTAGGACATAGTTTTTACATTCTTTCAGCATCCTGATAAATTGGAGCATGGTCCCTGAGTTGAACAAAACCAGCTCGAGAGAGACTGCCTGAAGCAGACCAGAGTGGGACTCGGTGGCCACCGAGCATCTGAGAACGCAGCTTTGGTCTGGCAGCCACCCGACACTAGCGATCTAGCGATGCACTCTGAGCGTCCTGTGAGGTACACGGACTTTTTCTTTGCTTTAGCTAAGCTGTCTTCGCTCCATTCAGTGGTGCATTTGGTGTTCTGTTTGGTTTTTGTGTTAGCCCAGGAACAAGACCTTACATTTTTTTTCTGTTAACTTTCATATTTTTGCAACTGATCCTTCATACCAGTCTGCCCAAATCTTTTCGGACCCTGATTATGCTATATAGGACTGTGAGACGGAACATGGGGGAAAAACCTAGTTGGCGGGCAAGTCAGCAATGCTGAGAGTCAGGCTGGTCTGTTCAGTTACATAAGCGCAGGACAGGCAGTAGTCATTTGGCTGATTGCCTGGAGCTCCGTGGAGGGATCTGAGCCAGGGATGGCGTTTGGAGGGGTCACTGGGGTGGTGCTCAACAGCATGAGGCAAAGTGAAGCCATCCATGGAGAACCTAGGCCAGAATATTGGGAGCAAGAGGAAAGGAATCAATGAGAGAGACCAGAGCACAGACAAGGCACTGGTGGCAGATGGATGCAAAACAGCTGTTTCATCATCAACAAAAGCTGAATGGAGGCCAAAGTGGGGCTTCCTACTCTTTCTCCTGAGTCGAGAGGAGAGTTGACGAGAAGAGCAGAACAGCAGAAGCCTCTACACGGGAAACGAACTAAATTAAAGATGCTACTGCGTCCTGGCCTGACAGAAAGATGGCACCTGCCAAGTCACGGGCAGCTGCATCTTCACAGCCTTCGTGGGGGTGTTTATGTGACTTTTGCTTCCAGTGATTTAGTGAGATTGAGGAGCGAGTCAGTGGTGAAGAGCCTTAAACAAACCCCCCCCCCTTCAAAGTCTTCCCCACAGTTCCTGCCTGAGAATATGAATACCCACTTGTTAGAACCAGTGGAGAGACCTGGAGAAAGAAGGCAGTGAAGTGGCCCCTCTGCGTGTCACATGGTTTAGGGGAGCTCTAGAAAAGGCAGAGAGCGAGCTCAAATAGGCCAAGCTCCTGCCTGCTCTCCCTGCCCCCTGCACTTGGTCAGCGGAAGCCCTTCTCATCTGATCTGTAAGTTCTGAGAAACTTTCAGGAGACTGACAACCATTAGCCCCAGAGTGTACACCACAGAGAGGAAAAGGAAGCTCCCACTGTGGCATCTTGTTCTTTTGTAATCTGAAGATGCACACTAATGACTAGACACCTGAGGAGTTGTGGGATGACATTTTCTTAATTGGTTACCAGGGGTCGGAGGGGAGGGGAGGGAATACTGTTAGACAGATAGAGATAAGTTTTGATTTGGGTGAAGAAAAGGGCAATGTACCAAATGTGAGTGACCAATATAGTGGCATTGAGGAAGAGAAAGACAGAGAGAGGTACGTGGGAAGTACAGACAAC
>NW_006922234.1:1228309-1232580 GCF_000298275.1 Orycteropus afer afer
TCACAGCCAGCTACCCAGAGGGATCGAGTAGTTGAACCTGTGGGCTCGGGACCATAGTTCCAGAGTACATCAATCTCAATTGGCATAACATACTACACAAAACACTGTTCCACCTCCTACTGTGCATCCGATCTGCAGCCTATACGACTATGAGACCAGAAGAAATAGATGGTGCTGGGCTACCACTGTCAACCACTTGGAAGAGGATCTTTGTAGGAGATCCTGGATAGACAGGGGGAACAATGTGGAACAAAACTCAAAATCATTTGAAGAAAAAAAAGTGGGGAACAGGTTTGCTGGCCCGAGGGAGTCTGGTGGAACCACTGAGACTATGGGCCCTAGCTGCCCTTCAGGTCTGGAATTGAACGCACACCTGTGGCTTCCAGCTAAACAATAGACAGGCATATCAATTGAGCATTTACCTGAGGTAGATACACTCCTTGGAGAGAATAAGCATGAGAGAAAGAAGGTCTGCTCAGGCACAGGGAGACAGCTCAGGGGGCAGGAGTGCATGGAGAGATGGACACAGGGAAGAGGTTCCTATCGGGAGGAAGTGGGAGGGGAAATGTTGCATTGTGCTAAATTGTGGTCAGTGTCATGAGACAAAATGTATGTGAACTGCTGTATGGAAAGTGTATTTGCTCTGTAAATTTTCACTCAAGTCACAATAAAAAAAAAGACATCATACATGAAGAAAGCAAAAAGTTATTAAAAAGAGAATGGAAGAAGTGATGAAGTAAAAGCTGAACAGAAGATTTCAAAAGGCAGCTCAGGAAGAGAAAGTGAAATATTATAATGAAATGTGCAAAGACCTAGAGTTAGAAAGTCATTTCTGGAAGTAGCATGTGATCAAGAACCAATGATATTGAAGGAAGAAGTCCAAACTACACGGAAGGCACTGGCAAAAAGCAAGGCTTCCGGAATTGACGGAATACCTGTTGGGATGTTTCAACAAATGGATGACCCACTGGAGGCACTCACTCGGCTATGCCAGGAAATTTGGAAGACAGCTCCCTGGCCAACTGACTGGAAGACATCCATATTTGTACTCATCCCAAAGAAAGATGATCCCACAGAATGTGGAAATTATTGAATAATATCATTAATATCACACACAAGTAAAATCTTGCTGAGGATAATTAAAAAATGAGTGCAGCAGTATATTTATTGACAGGGAACTTCTAGAAATGCAAGCTGGATTCAGAGGAGGACGTGTGTTCTGGTTCCCTAGTGCCACTCTGACAGAAATATACCACAAATGGAATGGCTTGAACAAACTGGAGTTTATTCTCTTACAGTAAAGGACGCTAGAAGTCCGAGTTCAGAGTGCCACGCTCTAGGGGCTGGGTAAAGCCTCTTGATCTTGGGGTTCTGCTCTGCCTCCTGCTCCCACCCTACTGGAGCTGGAGGCATTTCTTCACCCAAGACAGCTGCTGGCTGCTGAGACTGGCCCAAGGTTGACAAGTAAAAAGGCACAGTCCTGATATTACCAAACCACACGGAAGGCCATTTATTTAAGTCCATTAAAAGGCCCACGGTTGGCAGAGCATGGCAGGCTGCTGAACAATGACACAGCTACATGCAAGGTTCAAGCATGCCATAAGCTAGAGACCATTCTCAAAGGTGCTTCTTATATACGGGAAGGAGACCACATACCCAAAGCAGCTACTCAGCTGCTCCAATAGATTCCACCATGGAGTTTATTACCAATCTCACCATGGGGAATAACTACATTCAGCTGGCCAGCCACTCAGCCAGGCCCAGCCAAGTTGACACACAAACTTAACCAGCACAACGTGGAACAAGGGATATCATTGCTGGTGTCACATGGATCTTGGCTGAACACATAGTATACCAGAAAGATGTTAAGTTGTGTTTTATTGACTATGCAAAAGCATTTGATTGTGTGGATCATAACAAATTGTGGGTAACATTGAGAAGAATGAGAATTCCAGAACACTTAATTGTACTCATGAGGAACCTGTACATAGACCAGGAGGCTGTCATTCGAACAGAGCAAGAGGACATTGCATGGTTTAGAGTCAAGAAGGGAGTGTCTCAGGGTTGTATCCTTTCCCCATACTTATTCAATCTGTATGCTGAGCAAATAATCCGAGAAGCTGGACTATATGAAGAAGGACGTGGCATCAAGATTGGAGGGAGAATCAATCATTAACAACCTGTGATATATTGACGACGACACAAGTTTGCTTGCTGAAAGTGAGGATGATTTGAAGCACTTACTGATGAAGATTGAAGAATACAGTCTACAGTATGGATTACATCTCAATATAAATAAAGAAAATGAAAATCCTCACAACTGGACCAGTAAGCCGCATCACAATAAGTGAAGAAAAGGCTGAAGTTGTCAAAGATTTCACATTGTTTGGTTTCACAATCAACACCCATGGAAGCAACAGTCAAGAAATCAGACAATGTATTGCATTGGGCAAACCTGCTGCAAAAGACCTCTTTAAAGTGTTGAAGAGCAAAGATCTCACTTTGAAGACTAAGGTGAGCCTGACCCCAGCTGGGGCACTTTCATCACCCCATGCACACTGGCTCCACCTCCGTCAGGATTGACTGTCATTCTGGAGCATCGGGTTGCCGTGAGGAGTAAATGTGTTCTTAAAAGTATCCTGTTTTACTAGAGAAACAGGGACGAGGTGTAGGTGGAATGGGTCTTAGAAGCGAGAATGGCCAGAGTTCATCTCATCTGCTTTGGTCGTGTTGTCAGAAGGGACCATTCTCCGGAGCAGGATGCCATGCTTGGTAAGGTGGAGGGTCAGCGACAAAGGGGAAGGCCCTCAACAAGATGGGCTGCCACGGCGGCTGCAGCAGTGGGCTCAGTTACAGCAGGGATCGCGAGGCTGGCGCAGGACCGGGCAGGGTTTTGTCCTGTTGCGTACGGGGTTGCTGTGAGTCGGAGCCAACTGAATGCCACCGAACATCCTCTCCCCACCTTCACCTGCAGCTCCTTTTTCAGGGATTGCCCTCAGCCTACTGGAGACCTTTTAGCTTACACTTTAGAGATCTGGAAGTGTCTGGGAATTTGCATATTACCCCCTTTAATCTGGAAGGGAATGGGAGACGTAGAGCCTGTGAGGCACGAGCACCTGGAATGTTCCACAGGCCGCCAGCTTGGCTGGAGATGAGAGCGTGAGGCGATGGCAAGGAGTACAAGGTTGTGTTGGGCCTTGTAGGCCACAGTGAAGCCTTTGGTGTTTCCTCTAAGTGAAGGAGGCCAACACTGGAGCGTCCTGAGCACAGCAGGGACATGATTTGATGTGGATTTTAGCAGGTTAGAGTGGCTGTAAACTGAGATGGGGAAGCTCGTGGAAGGGATAGGTTCAGGGAGAACTAAGCTACGGCAAGGGCTGCATTGTGGAAGCGTAGCCTCTAGTGTCTGTCTTGCCTTGGCTCATTTATTAAAAAATTCACTTGTATTTTGTGATTGTAAACTTTACTTTTCGACTCAGACTTGGCTAAGATACGGGGACTAGAACTTAAAGCATTACAGCAGTCACGTGGACATGTGCAGAGGATGAGAACAGACCGCTTGCTCGTCTGTCACCTCATTTCCTCAACCTCAGTGCCCATTTGGATGCTTTTGGATTTGTGGCCATTACAAAATAGGATATTAACATTTATGCTTGTACATTGTGTTCATGATAGAAATTTTTTTTGCCCATTTGATCAAAGATATATCACTTTGTGAATGAGCATAGTCTGGATATATTACTTGAAGTCATTTGTTTTGTCTTCTTTTCTTTCATATCCTTTGCTCATTTTTTTCCTAGAAGGTCATTTTTACTGGTCTTAATGTTTCATAGAAATGTGTTTTGTTTATCAAATGGATAGCAAATGTAGCTACGTAAGTACTGATCAGGGAGCTCTGGTGATGTAGTGCCTAAGGCCTTTGAACGTATCGATCATCTCCCCTTCGTTCATGCGTTCTCTCTCTCGGTGGGCATTTTCCATGCTTCTGTAAGTAGCTCTGCAAACCCCTTCCTTTCCAGTTTCTGTACTGCTCACCCTCTGTGCCAAGTTTTGCTTAAGAAGGGCTCCTGCACGCTAGAATTATACAGCCTATTTGTCTATATTTTCTTTTAATCTTTGCTGTTTAATAATGATATAAATGTAATGATTTTTTATATTCCTTTTATTATAAACTATTTCAAACAGAAACAAAGTACAATGAACCCCCATTTGCTGATAACCAAGAAGATTTGTTTTGTAAATCTTGGGAACTTTGACAGGAGATGGTTTCC
>NW_006922234.1:1232680-1241336 GCF_000298275.1 Orycteropus afer afer
CACGCACGCTCACAGACGCATGCCCTCTCCCCCTGTTAACTTGGCTGTTTCCCTCCCTAGACTGTGTGCAAGGTCCCAGGAATAGGAGAGCCCCTAGTTGGATTTCTTCGCCCTCTCGGCCTCACACAGTGCTTCCTGCGGCCTTGTGAGTTGTGCGGGCATCAACCCGGTCTTCTGCACTTTCCCTCCTTCCGACCCTGCGCTTCTTGTTGCAACCTTGTTTGTCCAGTGTGATGATTTGCTTCCCTTTCTCCCAGCGGCATCCCCGGTACTCAGCAAAGCCTTTCACCATACCCTCTATCAGAGCAACAGCTTATTTTGCCCTCTTTGCTGATAAGACTGGTACTTTTTGCTTTATAGCAAGATACATGTCTTGCTGTTCCTCCTTAAAAGGCAACAGCAGCCAAAGACAGCTCAGCCCTGAAGGGGGACGGCCACTCATCTGTCCCCCTCACATGCCTCCTTTTCTGCAGTTATTTCGGTTCATCACCAAGTCATGACTTCCTGTTACAGGCTTCCGGTTCTAGCCAGACCCAGTTCCTGTTTCACAAGAAGGCAGTGTGCTTTTTGGTGCCAACAAGCAATTAGTGGCTAGGATCTTTGGCCATGAGAAGTGTGTAATTAGAAAGTAAACTAAGGCTTTAATAGTATTTTGACCCCGCCCAAAGTTTCACACCAAATGAGAAGTGGAATGTTACCTTGCCCCAGAAAGCAGGGCACTTGTCTGTCTTTTCTTTTTTTCAAAAAATATCTGTGTTTTCAGGGAAAGTTTGCACAGAGAATTACGTTGCCAGTTCTCAGTTTCTACACAAGTCATTCAGTGACATGAGTTACGTTTGCCACAGTGTGTCAACATTCTCATTGTGTTCTGGTTGTTCCATTTCCAGTGCTCTAGTGTCCCTGCCGCCTTTCTCTTCTCATGTTTGTTTTAGAGTAATTGTGGACCTTTTGGTCTCATATAGATGTCTTTGTAATGGAACCCCATACTCACCAGTAATGTCCTTTATTTCTCGTGCCAATCTGTGATTTCCCTAATGGTGACCTCTGGGCATAGTTTCAGTTCAAGATATCAAGACAATCTCAGGACAGTAGTCTCAGGGAGCTCTCAAGTCTCCACTGGTCCAGTAAGTCTGGACTTTTACAAAATTGGGGTTCTGTTCTGCATTGATTTCTCATCTGTCCCCATCCATCTGTTGTGACCCTGATCAGGATGGTCAGGAAGGGGAACCTCACATCGTGCATCTCTTGTGAAATCAAGGTACATGAGGCTGTGACTCACGTAGGTATTAGCCCCTCTGCAGGGCACTTTTCAAAATCTTAGCTCCTAAAACGCTATCCTGATCAAACCCCCCAGCCACCCCTCAGAAGGAAGGTGGGGCAATCTACTTCCGTAGAGATACTGCCTCGGAAACCCAAGGAGGGGTCGCTAGGAGTCAGATTCGACTCGACGGCAGTGAGTGAGTTGATCAATATTATAAATATGAAAGAAACAAAAATTATTGTCAGAGAATCTCCTCTAAGACACATGCCTGACTCAGAAAGTTTTTACATTTGAACTTTAAAGAGCAGACAGTTCTCATGCCATATAAAATGTTTAGGCATACAAAAGATGCAAAACTGTTTAGTTCATTTTATGATGCTAGTACAATCCTGATGCCAGGCAAGTAAGGAGATCACAATACAAGAAAGAAAAGTGTAGATCAACTCACTTAATAAGGTATAAGGCACAAATTCCAGATGTGCTGTATTGAAATGTCAAACAAGTGAAATCAGATTCCTAAAAGAGAATGTGTTTGAATCTTAATCTGATCTTCAGGTGACAGAGGGAAAACCATAAAGGAAAAGACAAGTGGATTTTGCTACATGAAAATAAGATGTATGTAACCTTTATAAACCAATTACAAAAAGGTCAGCAGACCAATAGGAAAATGGCGAAGAATGTCTACAGAAGAACACGAGATGTATGAACCAACATCCAACCACAAGTAGACATCAGATCAATACAGATTTAAACAGCAAAATACTCCTTTTCTATGGCCTATGTGATTGCATGTGCTCAGAAACTTCTGTTACATTCTTGCTGCCATCTTTCCCAGAAAGTCCCCTCTGTGACACTCATCAGAATGAACCAAAGAATCCCAAAATGAGAAAACTCTTGGAAAGACCCTGGATCAGGCTGACTCATCCCAATCAGAGAAAGGATTCCACTGAACACTCCTTAGCTAGCAGAGTGGAAGCCTGTGGTGGGGACAGTTTCCCCATTTGGGACTCTCAGAAGAGGAGGGCAACTACGCAACTTTGAGTAGAATGCAGATGTGCCCCAGTGGCTTAGAACAGTGTGTGCACAGGGCTGTGTACTTACTGGGTTTACGTCTTGAGTCTGAGCATGCTTGCTCATTGCTGTTGTCTGGACCAGTGCACAGCGATTCCTTCAACAAACATTTCCTGAGCAGGACTGTGTTGGACCTAGTAGAGGGGAAAGGAAGGGCGTTTGGGTCATACCAGGCACTGAAGAGGCCAAGGGAGTTGCCTTGAACTGTAAACAATAAAGGGTCTTCCTTCTAGTTGTGCTTTGAGCAAAGCAAGTAATGAAACCAAGTGGAAATTCACAACGTTCTTTTCCTCTGCAGGTGCCTGGAGATAAGTCCGCAGGCAGGTGCCATGCTGAAACCGGAGCTTAAGTAAATTCTAAACCCGAAAGCAAACCCTCTGCCGTGAAGTCCATTCTGACTCACAGTGCCCCTAGAGGACAGAGTAGAACTGCACCACAGGGTCTCCAAGGCTGTCAATCTTCACAGAAGCAAAGCCCAAACCACACCCACTGCCGTGGAGTCCATTCTGACCCACAGCGCCCCTAGAGGACAGAGTAGAACTGCACCACAGGGTCTCCAAGGCTGTCAATCTTCACAGAAGCAAAGCCCAAACCACACCCACTGCCATGGAGTCCATTCTGACCCACAGCGCCCCTAGAGGACAGAGTGGAACTGCCCCATAGGGTTTGTCTTCACAGAAGCAAAGCCCAAACCACACCCACTGCTGTGGAGTCGATTGTGACTCACAGCACCCCTAGAGGATGGAGGGGAACTGCCCCACAGGGTCTCCAAGGCTGTCAGACTTGGCTGAAGCAGACTGCCTCATTTTTCCATCCACCTTTTGGTTAGTAGCTGAATGCTTTAACCACTGTGCCAACACAGCTCCTGAATAAATTGTTGTTGAATAAATACTAGAGTGAATAAAGAGTGACATCTGTTGCACTGTTCAGGAGCTGAGAGACGGATTTGGCAACTTCCTGCAGCCAGAGGAGTGCTTAGAGCAGATGAACCATCCAAGGACCCTGGGGCTCTTTCCTCGGCTCTTACACTACGAACTCATACTTAGCCTTGGGTTTCCAGGCAAGACCTTTCTACTACTTAGGAAGACATACATGGCACTGTTGTTGTTTACAGCTCAGTACTATCATAGCTTGGTTATTTAGATCTGCATTTGTAATCCAGGCAAAACAGAACTTTATTTTGATGATATGTGGTCTGAGTTAGAGATTCATTCATTCATTCAACAAAGATTTACCAAGGCCCCTTTGGGCACCAGGCACTGTTCTAGGCAGTCAGAATGTTCTAGAAGGATTTCCAACAGTATGAAACCTCAGATATCTTATGTCTAATAATGTAAGAGATCAAATTTTTGAACTGCTTTCCAAGTTCTTGTATTTTAGGAAAAGGGAAAGCGGGATCTCTTGCTAGCCTGTGACTTCATTTTTAATCAAATTGGGATGTGTTTATCTTCCCTTCCAACCTTCTTCTCCTCAGTCCTTTTCCCAGATGCACACTCACCCACACACAATTCCAGCCAAGTGACTTGTATTCCTTTCTTCCTAAGGCATTCGGAGCCGTTCTGACTTCTCCCCAACTGCCTCACACCCCTGGTCTTCAAAGCTCGCTGTAGCTCCTGGCAGCATCTTGACCCAGTATTGCAGTGCCGGTAAGAACCGGAGCATGGAAGTAGGCTGTCTGAGTTCAAAGCCCACCTCTGCCACACATTAGCTCATGATCTTGGGTGAGTTTTTTTCTTTTTTGAAACCTTTCTGCACCTTAGTTTCTTCCTGTGCAGATAATGGTATTTAATCAGAGTGTGTACTTCATGTGAGCTATGTGAGGGTTGAATAAGATAATACATACTGAATAGTTCCTGGGACACATGTGTTAGCTCTTATTATTGCGACTGCATATTTTGAGGAACCTTTGTACCTTCAGCTCTTTCTGTTACTCTGCTACTGGTATCTGCCCGCTGTTAAGGGACTCTTGGAGACAGCACCAGGAGCTCCCAAATCTGTGCACTCAGCTCGAGCAGTAGGGAGTGTCTCAAAGTGCATGTGTCAGAATCTTCATAAGTGTTAGGAAACTGAGGTGCACAAAGGTTAACTGACTCACCCAAGGTCATGAGCATGTTCCCCTGCGCCCGCCCTCTCCTCCAACCATTTTGTTCTGATGGACTCAGCTCATTTCTCCCTTCCTCTGCCTTGTACCTTCCCAGAACCTTCACTCCTTTGTGTTTCCATTGTACCCCAGGCTCTTAGTCCATCAAAGAATTTACTAACGTTGAAAAGAACTGTTTATTCTTGAGTCAGTTTTAGTCCATTGTCCAGTCCACCATTTTGCATCTTGATCCTGGGACCTAATATATTGGTGCCTGTCCCTGGTTTATAACACCTGCAGATTTGATGAATGACCCCTAAGATTGTGCCACACAAGAAATGAGGAGAAACTAGGCCAAGCGCTCAGTAGCACTTGGAGTAATAATCCATGAGGAAGGGCAAGTCCACATCATGGAGTGTGGCAGCGCTTGAACACAACCATCTTAGCACACTTATCTCTAATGAACATTTCCTGTCAGGATTCCTCCTTCCAAGGCTCCTAACACCACAGAGATGCAAGATCTTTCTGCCTCTGTTGACAGGTCACGGAAGCAGATCGTATGGGCCAGCCCATCTCCAGGACAATCGCAGGAAGTTATTCCAAGCCTGGGATAAATCCCAAGTCTATCTGGCAGGGAACAGAAGGTTACAGGCCATCAGGTTGAAGGGTCACCAGCAATCCCAAGGCTGCTGGCACGGAGCCAGGACACAGAGGATCAGCATAAGTTGCTCCTGGAAATTCCTGCCCTTGGGTTCCATGTTCTTTGTGGTCCCCCTTGGCAAGGAAGTCGAAGGCGGAGAGAACGGGCCAGCTTGACTAAAGCTCAGCAGAAAATAGCAAAGTAACAAGAATTCTGTTTCTTCCACGGTGCTCACCTTTTGCAGACTTCCTGAGGGCTCTAAAGGCTAAACCACCGCGGAGAGAATGGGAGCTCGGCCTGGAGGAGCCGCTCTTGGGAAGTTACGGACAATCACCAAGTCGTTACCAAATGCTCTCTTTCATCTTGTATTCTGGGAGCGCATCCAAGACCCCTTGGGGGCCTTACACATGGCAGTCAGTGATAGAGTTGTTTGGTTTTCTAAACACTACCTCACATTTACTGATTCCACATCAGTATCAACACAACAATAAGAACAACACAGTGGGGAAGTCTGCTTCCTAGAGGAACAGGGATGGCGAAGGATGTAAACGGAAATGAAAAGTCAGTGAATCAGACAAGAACACGGCTGATGTGCCTTTCCTTCTTCAACCCTCTGCCTTCTGGACTCGACAAGGATGTGTGCACACGGATGTTTCCAGGGAAGAGCTTTGGCAGCCCCTTGTGTAGCACAGCCTTTGCCAAGGGTCTCTACTGCATGACTTTAGGGGCAATGGTCTGTCGCTTTGCTGCCCTTCAGAGTCCCTCGCAGCAAACTGTAGAGTATGGCAGGGACCAGCAGCTTGAAAACCTGCCAGGGAAAGTGGTCACCAACCAGCTTGAATAAACGCCCACGCTCCTCGTACTGCACATGCTTTTTCTCTTCCTTCGCTTCAGCCAATTTGAACATGGGAGAGGGAGTTGCTCTGAGTGCCAGTTTCTTTCTCTGGAAAATTAGGGTAATAGCTGCCTTGACTGCATCATAAGATTATGAATGTAAATTGAGGAACTTGTAGAAGAAAGACAAGTCCTCAGTGAAAGCTCATTTGCCCATGCCCCAGTCATAATATCTGCCCGGTCCCAGGGCGGAGGCCTATGCTCCAGCCTGGACCCCTCCCTCTCCCCGATGTCTCCTATGCACTTAGGGACCCAGTCCTGTCAATTGTACCCTCAGCATGTCTGCCACAACACGTGTAG
This sequence comes from Orycteropus afer afer, assembly GCF_000298275.1. NCBI lineage: Eukaryota > Metazoa > Chordata > Mammalia > Tubulidentata > Orycteropodidae > Orycteropus > Orycteropus afer. The sequence continues at coordinate 1,238,927 of NW_006922234.1, forward strand.
CTTCACCCTCGGTCCCTCACTTCCTGCAATTCATGCTCGACTAATACCACATCATTGTGCTGACTAGAGCCCATGTCTCTCCCTCTTCCTTGAATGACCATCTGCTCTCCGTCACCAGGCACAGTTCCATGAGCTTTCAGAACCCAGCTTGAGTGGCATCTCCTTGGTACCCCCAGCAGCCCCCTTGCAGCCGTCCTGGCGTTTGTGAGCTCATCCATGTGGTACACTTACCACTGAGTGTTGTAGGAGCCGGACCTCCATCTTATCCTCTCGTGTTCCCTGCACACATTCAGGAAGCGTCTTTTCACTGGAGCACTGAGTGCATTTATATGGAATGTAATCACGGATACATTTGAATTTCAATCACACATTTTATTTTAGGCCTTTTATGCTTTGTCCCACTTTCTCTACTTTCATTTTCTGTACGTTCTTCACTTCTTTGGGATTGAGTACCTTTTTGAAAACTTAGAATTTCAAAATACTCACATTCGCAGGAGGTTCTAAGACCTGTATAGGGAGGTGCCTGTCATCCTTCGCCCAGTCAATATACCATGGCCAGGAAATGGACACAGGCACCATCTGTGGGTTTGTGGGGGTGTTTAGTTCTGTGCAGTTTGGTCACATGTGTGGGTTCATGGAACTCCCCCCAGCCAGATGCAGAGCACTGTGTAACCCATTTTCCTCCTGTTGCACCTCCTCCTCAACCCTTGGCAACCACTCATCTGTTCTCCATCTCTGTAGTTTTGTCCTTTCAATAATTTTATGTAAGTGCAATCATATAGTTTGTAAATTTTGAGATTGGCCTTTTTTTTTTTTTCACTCCCTTGAATACCATCCAAGTTTTCACTTATACCAATAGTTTGTTCCTTTTTATTGCTGACAGTAGTCCAAAGATTTTTGAACCATTCACTTACTGAAGGACATCTGGGTGGTTTTGGCTTTTTGGCCATTATGGATGAAAGTGCTGTAAATACTTGTGTGGAAGTCGTGCTAGGAACACACAGGCCCAGGAGTGCAAATGTGGCCTCATATCCATCTGGTCATTACATTTGCAGATTTTTTAGGAACCAGCAAAATGTTTTCCAGAGTGCCTGTACCGTTTTATATTCCCGCTGGAGAGGATGTGAGGGTGAGTGCAGTTAGCATGCAGAGCCCTGGTCAGAAGCACATGGCACACTTGAACTTGGGGAATTTAAAGAGTGGTTCATGAAGAGGCTGTTGATAAAGGGTGCGGACAGTGGACAAAATGTTTGCCAGAGTGGCTGATTATGCAAAGGGTCTGAATGTGCCCTGCTCTTGAATGGGTAAGTGGAGGGAGTGGCTACTTGGACCTGGAAACAGGACCACTGGGCAGGAGCTGTGGCTTTCAGGCAACCTTCAAGAAGGGTTTGGGGTGAAAAAGACTTCCGCCTCTTTATTTCTCCCTTGTCAATACTTCCATTGGCCAAACCTAACCGGAAGCCAGAGTGCAAGAGCTGTTGCAGTCCGGCCATTCGTCCTCCCAAGATGCAGAGTACACAGGAAAAGGGTGATGAGTGGATCTGGAACGATACATGGAAGATCTCCAGCCCAGAAAAGCAGATTGAATCATCTGACTGCAAGAGTGCCAGTCGACCAGCTTAAAGGAAATGTTACAGGTGCTGAGGTCAGTCATCTGGTCAACAGTGACCCACTGAGTATGCGTTGTACAGCAACACTGATAAGGATGCTCGAGATACTGTAGACACCAAGACAGATGAGGTTCCTGCTACTCTATGTCAGTGCAGGCTAAGGTCCCAGAGAAAATTGGAGACCAGTTGATGTTCGTTGGCTGTGGCTTGGTTTCTGAGTTCTTTTATTTTGCCTGTAACTCCAGATGCTCCCCCAAACTAGCTGTACCCCAATTTGTACCTTTCTTCATATGTAACAGGCCCATCCACATTCAACTTGAAAGCTTTTTACAATTGATCCAGGCCTTGCTGTCTGCGGGTTCTTCTTGTTGTTGTTGAGTAGTTGTTGAGTAGTTTCTGACTCATAGCGACCCTACGTGCAACAGGACAAAACACTGCCTGGTCCTGTGCCAGCCCCACGATCCTTGCCATACCTGAGCCCATTGTTGTAGCCACTGTGTCAGTCCATCTTGTTGAGGGGTTTCCCCTTTTTCATTGACCCTACACTTTACCAAGCGTGTTATTTTTTCTCCAGGTCCCTTCTGACCACATGACCAAAGTAGGTGAGACCAAGTCTGGCCATTCCGTCTTCCCAGGAGCATTCCAGCTGCACTTGTTCCAGGACAGATCTGTTCGTTCTTTTAGCAGTCCGTGGTACTTTCAGCATTCTTCACCAACAGCACAACTCAAAAGCATCAACTCTTCTTCCGTCTTCCTTGTTCGTTGTCCAGCTCTCACGTGCATATGATGCAATTGAAAAT
>NW_006922234.1:1242724-1250590 GCF_000298275.1 Orycteropus afer afer
TTCTGACATCCATTTTGGTCTTTTCTTCCTTTCCTGTCTTTTTAGTGACCTCTTGCTTTCTTCATGGATGATGTTCTTGATGTCATCCCACAATTTCTCTAGTTTTCGGTCATTGGAATGCATCACATCTATTCTTTAGAGGGTCTCTAAATTCAGGAGGGATATAATCAAGGCCGTATTTTGGGTCTCCTGGACTTGTTTTCATTGTCTTCAGCTTCAACTTGAACTTGGGTTCTTAGTGACATGTTTTTGTCCTTATTGCCCTTTAAGCAGAACCATGTTCTGCAGCTTGACCAATAAGGCTACTAAAAGAGCAGTTCGGAAGGAGCCCGACACCTGTAAGCAATCAGATCCTGGAGCACTAGACACTCTTGGCCAGGGCAGTCTGGTGCACAGCCATAGGTCAGGAGGGGAAGAGGCCCACACAGCTCCTCTTGGCAGGCTAAGTGAAAAACTGCCATCAGTGAAATGACAGCAGCATCAAAACCTGGAGCTCCAAATGCAGAAGATGTAAGCTTTGCTCCATCAGCCTGAGTTGGACAGCGTGGCCATGAAGGCAGGTTCCTGACCCATCCTGTGCACATAGTAAGGAAATGATTTCATAGCTCTGGGATTTTACCACTAAAGAGAGGGAAGGGGGCCAGTTCTACTGAAACAAAGGGACAGAAAATCAGTTTAAATTAGAGGTATCTCTTCACAGGCTCAGAGACTTCCAGGATGTTTCTCAGTTCATTTCAGTGTCTTTTGACAATGGATGCACTCCACATGGACCACTTCAGCTTTATTGGAGTGACTTCTGGAGCCAAAGAAGGGAAACTTGCTGTAACCCAGGAATAAAGTGCTCAAGCTTTGGACACTTGTCCATTAGAAAACTATGCCTGGTAGCCCGGCTTATTAACTAATAAATGCTCATGTTTGATATGCTTTGGGAAGCCATTAGATGCCTACTCTCATGAGTCCATTTAATCCAGAACAGCATGGGCTTTATCTGTACGTTGCAACATGTGAATAGAACATTTGCTGGTTTTGAGTTAAAAGTCTAGCACTAAGCTTTACTTCACTGCCCAAGTTCCAGGTTAGAGACTGTGTAACTCTGGTTGATTATTATATCCCCAGATCTTAGCATATAAACTTGTGATGAGTAAGTCCTGGCGACTTGGTTATAAATGCAAAAATCTTGTGTGTGTGTGTGTGTGTGTGTGTGTGTGTGTGTTACGACGTTTATTGCAATCCCCACATAGTAACCATATTCTTTCCACTTGCTCCTGGTGCCCATCCCTTCCTTTCATGCTTCCTTCCCATGCTCTCCCACCTTCCTAGCTCTATCCCTGGGCAAATCCTTTGTCCTTTGGATCTCATATGCTTGATTGTTGTCATGAGTGTGTACCCCTGCTGACAGTGTTGGGCACTTACAGGCTTTGAACCCAGGTCTGTGACTACACAAAATCAAGTGTCATTCAGAAAAGTATTTATTGAGCAACTGTTCTGCCCCAGGTATTATTTCAGCCCAAGCAATAAAGCCATGATCAAGATAGACAAGGCTTTTATAATGAAGGCATTGAGAAGCAACATGATCTGATACTTATTTTTCAAAGGCCATTGATTTCTCTGTTGAGAACACATTTATCAGGAAGGTGAGAGTGGATGTGGGAAAACTAGTGTGTTTCAGTTACACAGGTAACAGAGAGACAATGGTGACTGGGACTAGGGTGGTTAGTGGGGACATAGTGGAAAATGGAATGGTTTGGAATATTTGAAAATTGAATCAATGGATCTTGTTAATGGTTTGAATATGGAGAGTGGAATCAATGTTTTGGGTTTAGAAAATGAATGCATGGTGGTTCAAACTACTGAGGGATTGGAAGGCTCAACCAAAAAAAATAAAAACCAACTCCCTGCCTGCGAGTCAAATCGGACTCACAGCGACCCCTACTTGGGTTTCTGAGGCGGTATCACTACAGAAGTAGCATTCCCAATCTTCCTTCCGAGGAGTGGCAGGTGGGTTTCAACTACCAACCTTCAGGTTACCAGTCAAGTGCCTTAGGCCACCAGAGCTCCTGAAAGCTCAGCAGTGTAGACAAGTCAGTGGCAGACAATGGAAAGCATATCAATACCAACACAACCCCACTGCCATCAAGTGGACTCTCAGTCACAGCTTGGAAATACAAATTTGGAAATCATCATCAAATAGGTGGTATTTAATGCAATAAGGGCCAAGTTTGGTTACCTTTGGAAAGGAGACCTGACTGTCTATGCATCACAGAGGTGAAAAATTTACATTCCTTGGCACCAAGCCAGGCCTGGTTAATTACACTCTCTGGAGGCAGGGGTCAGAAATGGTCATTTTAATAACTCCCTGGGTGATTCTGTTCATTTCTCCTGAAATTGGACAGTGTCTATTGGCTTGTCCTCAGGTTAACTAATCACTTGTGTCTAATATGTTGTTATGCCCAACCAGTGAAAATTTCATTTCAGATACTGTATTTTTTACTTCTGAAAATTTAATTTTGTTCTCCTCTATATATTCCATTTCTCTCTTCATTATGTTAATGTTTTCCTTTAAATCTTGAACATTTTTATAAGAAAACAAACCGAACTCATTGCTGTCAAGTTGTTTCCAACTCATAGTGACCCTATAGGACAGAACAGAACTCTGCCCCATAGGGTTTCCAAGCCTACTCCAAAGGGTATCTTTACAGAAGCAGACGGCCACATCTTTCTCTTGCATAGCAGCTGGTGGGTCTGAACTGCCAACCTTCCAGTTAGCGGCTGAGTGCTTTTGACCCACTATTCTGGTTATTTAGTACCGCTTTGACAGAAATATACCACAAATGGAATGGCTGAACGAACAGGAGTTTGTTCTCTTACAGTTTGCAGGCTTTAAGTCCGAGTTCAAAGTGCCAGGCTCTAGGGGCTGGGTGAAAGCCCCTCAGCCTTGGGCTTCAGCTCTGCCTCCAGCTCCCAGCCCACTGAAGCTAGAGGCTTTTCTTCACTCAGACAGCTGCTAGCTGCTGAGGCTGACGAGGCCAAGGTTGACAAGTAAAAAGGCACAGTCCGATGTTACCAAACCACACCCCAGGCCATTAATTCAAGTCCATTGTAAGTCCCAAGGTTGTCAGAGCATGGCTGGCTGCTGAAAAACGACTCGGCTACATGCAGGGTTTAAGGGTGCCATAGGCTAGAGGCCAGTCACAAAGATGTTTCTTACATACAGGAAGCAGACCACTTCCCTAAAGCAGCTATTCAGCTGCTCCAATATATCCCACCATGGAGTGAACTAGCAGTCTCACCATGGGGAATAACAACATTCAGCTGCCCAGCCACTCAACCAGGCCCAGCCAAGTTGACACACAAACGTAACCACCACAACCACTGAGCCACCAAGGCTCCTATATTTATAATAAAACGAAACCAAATTCACAGCCATCGAGTTGGATCTGACTCATAACGACCCCTCCTTGGGTTTCCGAGGCAGTATTACTACGGAAGTAGATTGCCCAACGTTCCTTCTGAGGACTGGCTGGTGGGCTTGAACCACCTGCCTTCTGGTTAGCAGTCAGATGCCTTAGGCACTATGCCACCAGAACTCCTATACAAAATTCCCATCTGCTTATTCCATCACCTGTGTCATTTTTGAGTCTCTTTCTATTGATTAATCATCTTGCTTCCAAGTCACCTTTTCCTGCTTTGTGGTTGTTTTTCAGAATGTTTGGATGCTGCACATTGTCAACATTATCTTGTTGAGTGCCTGAATTGTGTTGTCTTCCCTTGAAAAATGTTGGACTTGGTTTTGGCAGGCAGTTCAGAAGCCTGTGAATATGCTCGGTTGTTCCAAAAGCTTCACCGTAAGCTTTCTTAGGGCAGGATTGTTGTTGTTAGGTGCTGTTGAATTGTTTTTGACTCACGGCAACCCCACTCGACAGAGGAGAGTGGCTGCATAGGGTTTTCTTGGCTGTAATTTTGACAGGATCAGATCTGCAGGCCTTTCTCTGATGGCGCTGCTGGGTGGGCAGCTTTACAGCAGTCTTGACTCTACAAGTACAAGAGGGAGCTCTGAGTGCTCACCAGAAGGCAGGCGGTTCAAACCTACCAGCCACTCCTCAGAAGGAAGGTTGGGCAATCTACTTTCGTAGTGATACTGCCTTGGAAACCCAAGGAGGGGGCGCTGTGAGTCGGGGCCGACTCAACGGCACATAACAACAACAACATACCTTCCAAGTGAGGATGCTGAGACTTTGTCTCACTTTGGACACGTTCTCAGGAGGGACCAGTCCCTGGAGCAGGATATCATACTTGGTCAAGGGGAGGGCCAGCAAGGTGGACTGCACAGTGGCTACAATGATGGGTTCAAGCCTGGCAGGGATTGTGAGCATGACGCACGACCGGGCAGGGTTTTCTTTCTGTTGTACATGGGTTGCCGTGATTCAGAGCTGGCTCGATGTCACCTAGCAACAGCAGACTCTAGGGCTAGTGTGCACCCACCCCCAGCCCTGACGCACAGTCCTTCAAGGTTCTCTACTCGGTGTTCCAGTTCGCTCTCCTCTGGCTGCTCACGGCTCCGGTCGGTCGTTGTTCATTTAGTGGCTTCCAAGTAGTTCTTGTATCTGCCTAGTGGAGTTTCACCTGACGTAAAGGGCATGCTAACCTTCAGCCAAGGTCTCAGGGAACCCATCTGTAGGTTTCTGGCCATCTCTCTCTGCATGATCCCTTGCTCCTCGCCAATCTCAGCCTCCCCCAGGAGTCCGTTCTCTGCTCTCCACGGCACGACATTGCTGTGCTCTAGGCAGAACACCACAGTGGTCCTAGGCCTTGCCTCTTCGGTTTCCGTTCTCACAGACACCACAGCCGCACACGGCTGTCATCAGCTCTCTGACAGCAGGTCTTTCACAGACTGGTCCAGTGTTCTAGGTGCAGGCCAGCATCAGTCCCAACTACGTAATTCTGGCAGGTGGCTCGGCTGCATGACAGTCTCAGTGCCCAGATCCTATATCCTGTCACCCCACTTGCCTTGACACAGGCTGCACCTTAGCCATGTAGATGGTTGGACCTTTGATTAATCTGATGGGCTCTCTTGAGAAAGAACTGTGAAAGCAGTGAATTGGATGGTTTAAAAAGAGAGCTTTGACTCTCAGAAACATGGGGTTCAATGATTGCTTGAACAATTCCACAAAAACGAACGAGCCGGAGACCCACACACACACACTCCTGGAGATGTTCAGTTTTCACATCCCTCTGATTCTAGTAATGAACACAAATGGTTTTCCACACAGTTACAGGATGTTGCAGTTCTCTGGTTTTGGAGATGATACTGGTGCGATGATAATGAGTCAGCTTTGTGGCCGTGGCAGGAAAGGCCCCCAGAGTCTGGAGTCCAACCCCATCATTGTATAGTAGGGGAGGTGGGCAACTTGGTGTCCTGTGCCTGGGGACCAGCAGTCACTTTCAAATCTGTAGTGTGTCCGTTTCTCCTTGCTTTACTGTAGGTGCCCCGTAAGAGAGGCAGAGCAGGGTTCATTGCTCACGGTCACAAAGGAAGTTAGTAGAAGACTCAGCATTCAAGTGCAGGTTTGTGGATTTTCAGTTTCTCTGAGTGATGGTTGTAGATATTCGCTCCCTTGTGAGAAAAGGTCCTGGCACTCTGGTCCCATCACCCTCTGTGCAGAACCATTCGCCTCAAGCGATCAATCTAATTCAGAATTTCTTACTTCCGGACCCCTTGAGTCATCTCTTATTTACACCCTGACAGCCCCCTCCCCCACCCTCTCATCTGGTACTCGATACTGCTCACTGCCACTGACCTCTGCCCTCCTTTCTGAACCTGTGAGCTTACCAATACTCTGACATACCTAGCACACTTCTTCCTTATATGCCTGGGACAGTGTCATAAATATTTGTTGAATGAATCCAAGAATATACCCTGTCCAGAGTAATTTTTAATATAGTTTTTTTTTTTTTGTATAGAAAAATACAGATGTAGCAAACAGCCTAAAGCGACCATGTGGCTTGATGGGATATTCTTAATTATTTTTTATTTTTGCAGTGTTCACTCCCCTCCCCTACCAGCCCTGTTAATCAACAAAGAAAGTTTCCTTCCATATAGAAACCTTTCCTTGACTTTTTAAAACAATGAACTAATACAATATCGTCCTTCTGTGATTGATTTATTTCACTCAGCGTGATGTCCTCCAAGTTTATTCACATTATGTGGTGTTTCCAGATTCTACATTATTCTTTAGGCTTGCTTAGTATTCCATTGTGTGTATGTACCTCCTCAGTTGCTCATAGAAAATCCCACCTTGGAGTTTACAAAGACTTATGGGTAGAAAAGCCACACTAAGTAATTTGCTACACCACAGCCCCCCCCCCCCGGCTTTTCTAGCCATTATCCCTTTTATGCTTCAAAAATTCACATCCCAAAAAATCCCCTTCACCATCAGTTTAAGGATAACCACACCCATGAAAGCGTGTAAGCCAGCCACTTCACGCCTTTATTTCCCCCCATTTTAAATAGCCAATTTCTAATTTGCCCATCCCTATCAAACCAGTACTCTGAGGAGACAAACATGGTCCTTTCTCTCTGGAGAATCTTCTGTTCTGCTTGGAAACTTCAGGCATCTGGATCCATAAACAAGCAAAGTCCAGCCCAGCTCAAGCCATCAAATTGCAGCAACTTAACACCAGCTCAGTGTCAAACATGTTCCTCTTCGTTTGGTCAGGTTCTGGTCAGCTCAACCCTAGCCATCCCAGCTAGGTCATGGGTACCAGCTGCCAAGTCTGGGAGTCAACTTTCTTCCCTTCACTTCAGACCAGCCAGCACCTTCTCTCACATCTTCAGTCCTCAGGGACTATTTCAATGCCCGTAGGCTCACAATTCATTGCACTTCAGACCAGCCAGCCCTTCCTCTCATCCCCAGCCTCTGGGCCTAGGTCAGAGAGTACCAAACTCAGCCTGTTTCTTCTTTGCTGCACTTTTCCCCATTTCCACTGAGGTGGATCCAGGTGCTCACAAGCAAGGAACATACAAGGTCTACTACTCACTGGCTTCCTTTAACTTTCAGTCCCGGAAGGGGTTCCTCTCACTGACCATGACTTTCCCTTGTGGATTCACCCAAAACCAGTCAGCTTGCTTGAAATTCAAAGAGCCAAACAGTAATTTTTTCCTTTTCAGGTCCTTATTCAAATGCAAATCTTATATTCCCTCAGTAGTACTGGGTGGAGCTCAGGTTTTCTACCTAAACTCCTAGTACTCTCTACAAACAGAGCTTAAAACAAAAGCCTGTGGTTTCTTCTGGGTAAATTCTATTTCCCCTTTTAACTTATCCAATCATGTATTGGCTGAAGGCGGACTTACATGCTCTCTATTACCCACATAACCCATAATCATTTCTAATGTACAAGCAGGTAAGAGAACATTCAATAGCCATAGTACATTCAGATAAACACATAATCCAAAACACATAATCCTTTCAAAGACATTCCAGGTTCACCTCCTCACCTTGATTACCGTTCCATTCTATGCATATGGCCTTGGGCCTTTGGCTTGGTGTAACCAAAAGCCCTAGCCTCTGGATCAATTACCTACTTTAAGAGGTAACACCAAACAAAGTAACTGTCTAAGGATCCAAAGTTTCACTTCCCAGGCCCGCCCCTTCTTTCTTTTACAAAGTCTGGTGCTTCTGTGAGTCTGGAGCCACTGCAACGAATCCCACCGCTTCTGACACCAACTGCAAAAACGACAAGGAGGCCACATGTTCTGACCTCCTCTAACCCTACAAGGGGAAGGCAGGATTACCAGCAGTAACCCAAGGCCTACTACTGCAAGGCCAGACATGCTGCCTCCCTCCAGCCCTTTCACCAACCGTTCCA
>NW_006922234.1:1258102-1264845 GCF_000298275.1 Orycteropus afer afer
GAGAGAACAATCATGGGAGAAGGAAGGTCTGCTTATACACAGGGAGACAGCTCAGGGGGCAGGAGAGTATGGAGGGATGGACACTGGGAAGAGGTGACTATGGGGAGGAAGTGGGAGGAGAGCTGTTGCATTGTGGTAAACTGTGGTCAGTGACATGAGACAAGGTATATGTGAACTTCTGTATGAAAAGTGAATTTACTCTGTAAATCTTCAGCCAAATCAAAATAAAATTTAAAAAAAATGTTTTTTTTACTTTGAGCCTAATTTAATGTACAAATTCTCTTTCTGTTGTCTCTTCATTTTCCTTCATCACTTGCCTGTGAAGAACCTGGGCATTTGAGCTGCAGAGTTGCCCCTAGTCTGGTTTTTGCTGCTTGCACCTTCCAGCACCCTTCCATTTGGCTCTCCATCCTTGCATTCCCTGGACATGGCTCCCACGTTCTTCGGACATGACACTACTCATATATTTTTTTTTCATAAAGTGTTGCTTCACCACGTGCCTCTCCTTTACAGAAGCTTGTAAGCTGTCGGAGCAGGACCATGTGCTCCTCCACCCAACAAAAAGTTCAGAGACCACATCATTTCTGCCTTTGCATGACCATAACTCCTAAGTAGAGATTTGAATCTGTGGTAGAGCATGCTGGTGATTGTCCACGATTGACTGTAAAGGTTATGCTACAAAGTCTTCACGTTGTGATGTGACCACTGTTTGCTTTCTGCTCTCGTACCTGCCTTCATGCTACTTCCTCTGCCATCACTTCCTCTGGGAAGCCTCCCCAGACTCGTTGATTTGGGAGTGATGAACCTCCTTGTGGTCCTGTAGCCTTGTGATTTTCCCTTACAGTTACCCTGTTTACACCAACTGTAACTGCCTGTTTATCTGTCTGCCCTCTCCCTCTCTCCACCACTAGACCTCAGTTTCCCTAGTCTGCACTGTCCAGCGTATTAGTAGGCTATCAACAGATATTTGTTGAATGAATGAAATAAACCCACACTTGTCCATGTCATTCTCACCCCTGCACCCTGCTGCTTCCTGGTTGACTCCTCTACTGCACCATCTATTACCCTGGGCTGAAATGTACATGTACACAGTGGGCTCTTTAGGGACCAACTCTAAACCCCTTCTCTACCTCCATCATCTAAGGGCACTTGGTATCGAGCTCAATAAATAAACTTTTGGTGTTACTTTTCTCCCTGACATCATTATTGAAGGATAAGAAATCTACTGTTTGCATAAAATTAAGATTGTTAACGTGAAACTTATTTCTGTGCTCAGTTCAACTTCCTCTTTTAGAATCATTTTTGGGAAGTGCAGCAAAGTTCCTTTTCATATTTCCTCACCAGAGTGGCCTTTGGAAAGTTTGGGGTCCCCCATTCTTCCCATGAAAGCATGCAGTGTATCTGCCATACCCAGGGCCACTTTCCGGGGCTCTCCCCAATGTCGGGGAGCATGAGACTAAGCACTCATAAGCCTGCAGTTCGGGCTCCACACTCACGGTCCACCTCTCCGTCCCTACTCCTTCTTGATTCTTAGTGTTGGCACTTCACCCCAGGCCATGTTTTGACAGCACCCATTTATGGGATCATTTCCTTGAAAACACACTGACTTAATCCCACTGTTTTGTCCCTCTCCTGAGTAGCCAAGCCTCTTTGCAGAGCTTTATGGCACTTGAAAAGGTTTTGCCTGTCAAGCATGGTTTCACCCTCCCTGTTTACCATGGAGGGACTGCTGGCTTCCTGCCGGCTGCACCTTGCTGCAGCCTCAAAGCGGTTGTTTCTTCCGAAGGTATAATTGTGGGTCATCTGAATTCTGGACATCCTCAGGGAAGGAGCTGATAACACCCAAACGGCCAAGGTGTCAGGGATCAAGGAAGCTAATGATACATATATGTGCCCACCGAGGGAGCTCCACGGTGTGTCTGCTTCGATCTGCACCCCTTCTTGGTCCTGAGCCAAGGTGGTATTGTCTGCAGCAAAGCATTCAAGGTCAAAGAGTGAGTGGGGAGCCGAAGGCCCTTGATCCTGGTTGTGGGTGGCACACACAGCAGCCTACCGGGGCCAGGGCTGGTTTCTGATCACGGCCCATGCTTTTCCTGGCCCTCTACCTTTAAGGTCTGGCTCTTCCCAGGATTCCTGTTACGCTCAAGAAAGTTCTTTTCCATTCTTCTGGTGTTTCTCAACAGGGGCACTGATAGTGTTGGGCCGGACAGTTCCTGTCCCTTGCTCCCATTTTTTATGACAAGCAAAACACACCTAATTTCTGATGTTCCCTAGTGGACTTATGTCCTCCCTGGTTGAGAAACTCTGTGCCTTCGGAGATAGATGCATAAAATGTCTGCCATCTTGAAAATCAACCACTGGACCCCAGAGCTCTCTGCTCCCCTTTAGAGGCAGCCTTCTCTGAAGAGTTGCTTCCACTTCCTCTGTGTACTTTTTTACTTCACATTCATTGGGGATCCTTCCACTGCCACCAAGTGTTCACATTCTAAAAGAACCCAAACATGGAAGGGGCGATATAATGCAAGTGATTAGGAGTGTGGGTTGGGGGACTCCCACTGCTTAGTTCAAATCCATTTGTGCAGCTGCTCAGCTGTGTGACTTTGGGCACACTACTTGACTTCTCTGAATCTCAGTTTTATCCCATTAGGATAGTTTTGGAGGTAAATGGGTTACTTCAAAGTACTTAGCCACTCTACTTAATTCTCTCAGAATTCTATTAGGAAATAAAAGGTATGTACATACTGGGAAGGGAGAGACAAACCTGTCTTTTTCCATGAATTGTCTATGTAGAAAATCCCGAACAACTGACAACGAAACTCCTCGAGCTAAGAAACAGAGACAAGATCAATATACAAAAGGCAACTGCTTTCCTATATATAGGGAGTGAACAAGTGGAATTTTAAATTAAAAAACACAACATCATTTTCATTAGTACAGAAAATGAAATGCTTAGGTAAAAATCTCAAAATGTGTATAAAAATAAATGTCGGAAGCTGGGTGGACTTTGGGTGTCATCAAGAGAATGGCTGGTTTGCTTCTTTTCTGCCATCCTTAGCATCAGGTTGGTTTTGAGCAGAGCCAAGTCATTGCTTGTTGCTCTTCTTTGCAGGCCTGGCGAAAGCGCTGGTTTGTCCTGCGGCGGGGCCGCATGAGTGGCAACCCTGACGTCTTGGAATACTATCGGAACGCACACTCCAGCAAGCCCCTGCGTGTGATCGACCTGAGGGACTGCACAGTGTACAAGCACGCTGGCCCCGGCTTTGTTCGCAAAGAATTTCAGAACAATTTTGTGTTCATCGTCAAGACTGCTTCTCGTACATTCTATCTGGTGGCCAAGACTGAGGAAGAGATGCAGGTCTGGGTGCATCGCATCAGTCAGGTCTGCAACCTCTCCCACCCGGAGGATGGTGCAGGTAGGAGTTGATGCGGGGCTCCTGCTCGCTGAGGGGTCTCTGCCCTGCTCTTCTCTGGGAAGCTGCTGCAGGAGAATGGGCCACGGGGTAGACCTCCTCGTTTGTGTCAGAGCTGGCCCCCCCATGCCCCTCATGCACAGCACATTGCAATTCTTAGAGACTGCACTCTTTGGCCTGCTTTAAAGGTTCAAGTCCAAATGTGAGAGGTCAAGAAAGAGTCCCTCCTGTTTCTTCTCAAGGTTTCTGCAAGGTTTTCTCAGGGTCTCTGCAAGGGCAAGTGGCTGTAAGTTTGCTTTGGGCTGTTTCTGGACAGTGGGAACAACTTAGTCCTGAGGGGAGAAGTCTACATAAAGTACCCTTAGTGCCAGTGGGGTTCAGTTGACACTGCGGTCACTGCCTGGACACTAACAGCCAACAGGATTGTGCAGACCATTAGTCACGGGCTCAACTCCACCATCCCTAAGTGCGCATGTATGTAACTGCACATGTGCTTGATTGCCCTTCCTCCCTCCCCCTCCCTTAGACCTCCCTCCACCCCCAACCGCGCATGTAACATATCAGGCTTGCAATTCCGTTTCCTTCAAGGATTTTCTGGTTGAGCCCTGCAGCATCATTGCACTACACGCCTTGATCGTCAAACCATGGGCTTTCGAATCTGGTTTCTTTCAGTCTCAGTCTAGGAGATAAAACCTTGCTCCTAATCCCATGCTTTACAGTCATTTCACATTTAAAAGGTTACTGTATGTTTAAAAGGTAAATTTAGCAAGGTTTTTAAGCAATTAACTCGTTTTTAGCACCTTCTAAGTGACATGCATGTAAGGAGCTCTGTGGTTAAAGCACTCACCTGCTAACCAAACAATCAACTGTTGGAACCCAAAGGCCACTCTCTGGGTGAAAGATGTGGCAGTCTGCATCTGTGAAGACTGACAGCCTTGGAAACCCTGTGGTGTAGTTCCACCCTGTCCTCTAGGGGTGCTGTGGGTCAGAATTGACTCCACGGCAGTGGGTGTGGTTTGGGCTTTGCATCTGTGAAGATTGATAGCCTTGGAGATCCTGTGGGCAGTTCCACTCTGTCCTCTAGGGGCGCTGTGGGTCAGAATAGACTCCAGGCTGTGGGTGTGGTTTGGGCTTTGCTTCTGTGAAGACTGACAGCCTTGGAGACCCTGTAGGCAGTTCCACTCTGTCCTCTAGGGGTGCTGTGGGTCAGAATGGACTCCACGGCAGTGGGTGTGGTTTGGGCTTTGCTTCTGTGAAGACTGACAGCCTTGGAGACCCTGTAGGCAGTTCCACTCTGTCCTCTAGGGGCGCTGTGGGTCAGAATCGACTCCACAGCAGTGGGTGTGGTTTGGGCTTTGCTTCTGTGAAGATTGACAGCCTTGGAGACCCTGTGCTGAAGTTCCACTCTGTCCTCTAGGGGCGCTGTGACTCGGAGTCCACTTGATGGCAGTCGGGTTGTGTTGGTATTGATATGCTTTCCATCATCTGCCACTGACTTGTCTACACCAGAACACCAGGTGGCAATGAAGAGTCAAAGCTGTTTGCTTTCTGAGCACAAACTTCTTTTTGTCAATCATGAAGGCTTATTAAGTAACACTGCTACACTTTCAGGAGGTCTGGTGGCGTAGTGCCTAAGGCACTTGACTGGTAACCTGAAGGTTGGTGGTTGAAACCCACCTGCCACTCCTCGGAAGTAAGATTGGAAAAGCTACTTCTGTAGTGATACCGCCTCAGAAACAAAAGTAGGGGTCGCTGTGAGTCCGATGTGACTCGCGGGCAGGGAGTTGGCTTTTATTTTTCTGGTTGAGCCTTCAGAGCAGTCCTCCTGTACCCGGCAATGGAGAGCTCGCATGGCCTCCGTCCTCGCTACAGCGGGTGGCGCTTCCTGGTTTGTGCAGCATCGTGCACATGAGGCAGGGCCCTTCGTCATCAGCTCCTCAGCCTCCTGCTGCCTTGCCCCTGGCCCTCACTCCCTACCCTCTGCCCAAATACTTACGTATTTATGTAGCTTGTTCCGTTTTTCTTCTGTTTCTTTCCTCATCCATAAGTTAAGACTTTAACCCAAAGCATAGGCATAATATGTTTCCCAACAACCCAAAAGAAACAAGAAGGAGTCAAGAGCCTCGCATGGAGTTAGAGGAAACCAGAGGAGTTCCTTACACCCCTCTTTGTCACCTGTAACCCCCCGAGCTTGGAGTCAGATGGGGGAGCAGAGTACTTGTCACCTGAGAGGCACCCTGAACGGCGTCCTGTGGCCTCCCACATAGAGTTAGCAGGCTGCGCAGACGCCGGCCCAGGGCTGTACTGTTTGGGCCCTCGAGTGCTGCTCTCAGAGAAAATACCACAGGCGGGTGGCTCAAACAAGCAGGCACTTAGTCTTTGTCCAAATTCTGGAGGCTAGAAGTCCGAGGTCAAAGTGCTAGCTCTCGGGGTGGGGTGAAAACCTCTCAGCCTTGGGCTTCAGCTCAGCCTCTTGCTCTGTGCCCAATGAAGCTAGATTCTTCTCTCCACTCAGGCAGCTGCTGGCTGCTGAGGCTGCCAAACCCAAGGTCAACAAATCAAATGGCACAGTCCCAAGATTACTAAACAACATGTCAGGCCACTAGTTCAAGTCCAGAGACAGTTCCAAGATCAGCAGGCAACATGGCAGCCTGCTGGGTGAAGACTTGGCTACATGCGGGGTCCAAGCGCACCAGAAAGCTGCAGACCTTCTCCAAAGCTTCTCCTTATATACAGGAAGCTGAATACATCCCAAAGGCAGCTACTCAGCTGCACCAGTAGATTCCAGCCTTGGAGTTCATTACCAGTCTCTTCATGGGGAATCGCCACATCCATCTGCCCGGCCACTCAATCAGGCCCAGCCAAGTTGACACACAACCTAACGACCACATCTATTAAACGCTTTATGCATTTTAACTCCTTTTCTCCTCACACTCATTCTATAACATGTGTACTGTTATCATCTCCACTACCCACAGAAGGTGGTAACTTGCTAGTTCTACAGTAGAGGCATTTTCTGAGACAATAGAGAGAATGTTCCACTTCTTCAAAAGTGTGGGCTTTTCCAGTCATCACAACACCCTGTTTCTTTCCTTCATTTGCCTTTTAACAGCCATTGACAATATTCTTTATTTAGATGTTGTTTATCTGTTTCCTGTACTAGAAAGTAACTCCACTGAGGGCAGGGTCTTTGTCTCAGCTGTCTTGTTAGTATTAGAATAGTTACAGGCACATAGTAGGTGCAGTAGTAGGTATTCTGTATGGACGTATATAGACGCATCCATCTATCTATCTATCTATAAATCCAAACCAAAAAAAAAAAAAAAAAAAAAA
>NW_006922234.1:1265170-1267938 GCF_000298275.1 Orycteropus afer afer
ACACTTGGTGTGTGTGTGTGTATGGAATGAGTCAACAGGGATGTGGGGCAGCTGATAAGGGCCATAAAGGGGCTGTGTGTAGACTAACTGCAGGTTTTTAGGCCAAGAAAGCTTGTTTTTTAAACTTGAATTGACTCACCCTTGGAACATTGGCCTTCTCTCCAGACATTGTTTATAGCTTGGGGAAATGACCTTCTCCACCAGCACAAACACCAGCTGTGATTTGCATCTTATATTTGGTTTCTGAACTGCTGTTTGAGCAATCGTGAGTGAGTGTTACAGACATTCTTCCAATTCTAATCTGGGCAATTGCTTCTCCGGCAGATTCTGTGGAGCACCTCTCTCACACCCCCTCCTCCCGCCAGCCTTCCTCTGCCAGCTCCCTGCACACTACCCGGGCTGCCAGGTCGTCCTTGCCAAGAGACGACCCAAATGCTAATACTTTAGCTGCTGAGGAAACCAGGAGTGAGTCAGAAGTCCTCTTCCTTCCTGACTATCTGGTTCTGTCCAACTGTGAGACGGGAAGACTGCATCCGACCAGGTATGCTTCTGCCCAGACTCCGCCTTGAGCTGGGTCTCCTAACGTCCTCCCCTCTGTTCCCAGAGCCCACCCTGCCTCTTGGTGTGGAGTCTGTTGCCCAAATCAGTCCGTTTAGCTGTTCCATCTTCTAGTGGGTGGGTCTGCCCTCATCGCTGCCTGCAGCTACCGCAGTGGGGACAGATCACTAGGCCATGAAAGATGAAGTGTGCCACATACTGAAGGAGCCATGTGTCTGAGCACTGTGCCTTCCATTTCTACCCTTGCATTTCTATGTGAGTCAGATGCTTGTAAGATGAAAAAAAAGTCACCAGCAGCTGCCGGGCATTTGCAGTCATTCCCTCAAACTTTTATGTTTTTCTTCCCTCAGTCTACCCACGAGATGTGATAGCTGGTCAAACTCGGAGCGGTCATTGGAACCGGCTTCATATGATGATGTCTTTGTGGACTGTCTGCCGTCGCTCGCCTCCAGTAACTTGCTCGACTCCTCATGGCACCCGGATGGGTCTCAGGAGGGGTCTTCTGTGAAGCCTCAGGCTGCCCTGATCAGGAGCAGAGAAAGCAATGGGCCACCCAGGGACCACTTGTCATTTTCACCATTGCTGAAAACTTCCTCCAATGCCACCATGCCGGTGTATGCAAACCTCGATTCCTTGTCCTGTGGGCTCAAAGACGTACACATTACGTCCAATACCCCACCTCCCCGCCCCCCTAAGCCCAGCCATCTCTCTGAATGGCATCAGCAGGAGCAACTCCTGTGGAGTGGGCATAGCGGCATCCAGAACCCAGGATACTATCTGGTTCCAAGAAGAATCTCTCTCTCTGGCTTAGATAACATGAGAACCTGGAAAGGTGAGTGCTGAACGTAAAGATTCAGGGACAAAGAGAAGCCCGGGCAAGGACTGCCTGGCCTGGTTCCTCTTCACTCCTTGTGTCCATATGAGAACTTTACCCAGTGTCCCTTGCTCCTAATGGGACCAGGCACACTGTGGAAGCACACAGCCTGAGTTTTAGCCACTCTCCTCCTCTTAGTGTCCCACCTTCGATACTGAACACCAGGAGAGCTACTTGGTCCCTTAACTGTGTGTTTGTGTGTGGGCTGGGCTGCCTGCTGGAGGTGGCCCTGCGGTTTGTTTGGAGTCACTTGAGAGCTCCCTTGGGGTGAAAGGTGATGGCTTTGCCTTTCCCATGCATCCTGAGGCCTGCGACTGGAGTTCATAGCTCCTCCTGCTTTTCAGCCAGCTCATTAGCCTCAGGCAGCATCTCACCTGGCATGTTCTTTCCACACTCTGACTGCACCCTAGTCAGGTGACTTTTGGCCAAGCTCCCCATCAAGGTGATGCCAATGCAGCCCCAAAACCTTAGTCTGTTGCTAGAACCCTGTTTTGCCACCCTTATCCTCCCACCTGGCTTCCTCTGGCCCTCTGAGGCTGGTGCTGGCCCGCATGAACCCCTCAGTGTGGCTTTTGGGTACTCTTTACTGCTTCCCTCGGCCTCCCCAGCTTTTTGCCATGAACCAATGAAACTAAGCATTTTACCTTCTCTCTTCTGTCAGCCTGTCTTTCTCAAACACACACACACACACACACACACACACTCACACTCCATATATAATAAGCTTCATGCCACTGTCTATCAAGGCCCTGTTTTAAAGTAATTATGGAAGTTTACGGAATGCAAACTCATTTTCAAATTTTATAAATCTCTCATTCTGACATATGATCTGGCATATGATGAAGAACCAATGGTATTGAAGGAGAAAGGCAAAGCTGCAATGAAAGAATTGGCGAAGAACAAGGCTCCGGGAATTGACCGGATACCCACTGAGATGTTTCAACAAACAGATGCCATGCTGGAGGCCCTCACTCAGCTATACGAGGACAGCTACCTGACCAATTGACTGGAAAAAAATCCATATTTGTACCCATTCCAAAGAAAGGTGATCCCACAGAATGTGGAAATTATTAAACAATATCATTAATATATCACACAAGTAAAATCTTGCTGAAGATAATTCAAAAACAGGTGCTGCAGTATATCAACAGAGAACTTCCAGAAATGCAAGCTGGATTCAGAGGAGGATGTGGAATATCACTGCTGATGTCAGATGGATCTTTGGCTGAAGGCAAAGAATACCAGAGAGATGTTTACTTGTGTTTTATTGACTATGCAAAAGCATTCGATTGCGTGGATCATAACAAATTGTGGATAACATTGAGAAGAATGCAAA
>NW_006922234.1:1268288-1272514 GCF_000298275.1 Orycteropus afer afer
TCATGATAAATGGAGAAAAGATTGAAGTTGTCAAAGATTTCATATTACTTGGTTCTACAATCAACACCCATGGAAGCACCAGTCAAGATATCAGATGATATACAGCACTGGGCAAATCTGCTGCTAAAGACCTCTTTCAGGTGTTGAAGAGCAAAGATATCTCCTTGAAGACCAACGTGCACCTGACACAAGCCATGGTATTTTCAACCATCTCATATGCATGTGAGAGCTGGACAGTGAATAAGGAAGACTGAAGAAGAGTCAATGCTTTTGAGTTGTGGTGCTGGCGAAGAATGCTGAAAGTGCCATGGACTGCGAAAAGAACTAACAGATCTGTCCTGGAGGAAGTGCAGCTGGAATGCTGCTTGGAAGAGAGAATGGTGAGACTTGGTCTCACCGACTTTGTTCATGTTGTCAGAAGGGACCATTCCCTGGAGAAGGACGTCATGCTTGGTTAGGTGGAGGGTTAACGAAAAAGGGAAAGGCCCTCAACGAGTTGCATTGATGTAGTGGCTACAACGATGTCCTCAGTTATAGTAGGGATAACAATTAGGTTTTGTTCTTCCAAAGAAAGGCACAAAAGGCTAAAATTAATACAAATAAATAAAATAAGGGTTTTGACCATGAAACAAGAGTGAATAGAATCAAAATGGATACAGTAAAGCAGAGGGAACAAGTCAAATGGATACAGGAAAGCAGAGGGAACAAGTGAAACCTTCCGTTCTGCCTTTTCCATTTACATTTACCTGGAATTGATACTTGTGTATGGCAAGAGAGAAGGGTCAGAGTTTGTTTTGTTACTTGGAAAGACTATCATGTCTCCATGGCTCTCCAGGGCTACTACCCCTGTCATAAATTAAGTGCCTGTGTTTGTGACAATCTACATCTGAGCTCTGTTTTAAATCCCATTTGGTGCACTGCACTTTCAAGAAATTTAGCCTACAATTGCTATAAGGACAATATTGGGACAACAACACTGTATGACTATGGGCTATGTAGTAATTGTAATTTTTGTGGATGGTATAAACTAGTTCAACTCCTCTGATGGGCAGCTTAGATGACAGAAATACTTAGATGTACAAAATGACTTATGTACATGGTTAAGCATTGTAAAATTATCTGTGAAAGAAAACATTTAGGATTTAACCTGAATATCTACCTGTAGAGACATGCATTCAATACAATATTTCATAAGTGTGAAAAAGAGTGAGTTAGCTTTCTGTGTATACAAGTAATAGTACTGTTGTTGTTGTTGTTATGTGCCGTAGAGTCGGCCCTGACTCATAGCGACCCCTCCTTGGGTTTCCGAGGCAGTATCACTACGGATGTAGATTGCCCCATCTTCCTTCCGAGGAGTAGCTGGTGGGTTTGAACCGCCAGCCTTCTGGTTAGCAGTCAAGTGCCTTAGCCATTATGCTACCAGAGCTCCTAATAGTATTGTATCAATGCTAAATTTTCTGACTCTGATCATCGCACCATGTTTATTTAAAAGTATCTTTGCTTGTAGGAGGTGGACATTGAAGCCTTTTGGACTGAAGGGTTCTGATCACTATGACTTACCCTAAAATGTTTTTGAAAAAATACACACATTTACGT
Organism: Orycteropus afer afer; assembly: GCF_000298275.1. NCBI lineage: Eukaryota > Metazoa > Chordata > Mammalia > Tubulidentata > Orycteropodidae > Orycteropus > Orycteropus afer. The sequence goes on from NW_006922234.1 coordinate 1,269,885, forward strand.
CGTTGTTGTTATGTGCTGTCGAGTTGCCCCCGACTCACAGCTACCCCTCCTTGGGTTTCCGAGGCAGTATCTCTTCGGAAGTAGATTGCCCAACCTTCTTTCTGAGGAGTGGCTGGTGGGTGTGAACCAACAGCCTTTTGGTTAACAGTCAAGTGCCTTAGAGCTCCTCATATTTACACATAGAGAAAAAATACATGTATAGAACTTTTTATAGTCACCCACATATTCAACATTTGCAGTGCTATTTATTTCTTCCTAAGGAGCTCTGGTGGCATAGTGCCTAAGGCACTTGACTGCTAACCGGAAGGCTGGTGGTTCAAACCCATCAGCCACTCCTCAGAAGGAAGGTTAGGCAATCTACTTCCATAGAGATACCACCTTGGAAACCCAAGGAGGGGTCGCTATGAGTCGGGGCCGACTCAACAGCACATAACAACAAAAAGAACGAGCTCTGGTGGCACAGAAGTTGAAACATTTGTCTGCTAACCAAAAGGTTGGTGGTTTGCACCCACCAGCTACTTAGCGGGATGAAGATGTAGCCGTCTGATTCTGTGAAGACTGACAGCTTTGGAAACCATATGGGCCAGTTGTACTCTGTGAATCAACTTGATGGCAGTGGGTTTGGTTTGGTTTTAGTTTTCTTTCTCCCTTTGGTCTTGAGTTACCACTTGGGTCATTTCTTTGTTCCAATGCAGCTCCTTTCCTTCCTCATTCCTTTTTGTTATTATTATAGGATCTTGTTCCAGTTCCCTAGTGCCACTCTGACAGGAATATACCACAAATGGGATGGTTGAACAAACAGGAGTTTATTCTCTTATTTTTCGGGAGGCTTGAAGTCCGAGTTCCAAGTGCCAGCTCTAGGCGCTGGGTGAAAGCCCCTCGACCTTGGGCTTCGGCTCTGCCTCCTGCTCCTGGCCCACTGGAGCTGGAGGCCTTTCTTCACTCAGGCAGCCACTGGCTGGTGAGGTTGACAAGCCCAAGGTTGACAAGTAAAATGGCATAGTCCCCATGTTACCCAACCACATGGCAGGCCATTAATTCAAGTCCATTCAAAGTCTCAAGGTCAGCAGAGCTGGGCAGGCTGCTGAACAACGACCTGACTACATGCAGGGTCCAAGCGCGCCACAGGCTAGAGGCCAGTCCCAAAGCTGTTGCTTATATATGGAAAGCAGACCACATCCCTAAAGCAGCTACTCAGCTGCTCCAATAGATTCCACCATGGAGTCAATTACCAATCTCACCAAGAGAAATAACCACCAACAGCTGCCCAGCCACTCAACCAGGCCCAGCCACGTTGACACACAAACTTAACCACCACAGATATATAATAACATTTTTATATGGTATAAGCCCAATAGCACAGCTTTATAGTTATTGTTTTGTGCAGAGAAGGGAAGAAAAGAGAGAAATCTATTTCTACTAGCTTTTGTATTTATCCAAACAATGACCTTTCCCAACGCCCTTTATTTTCTTCTGAGGATTTCAATTACCATCTGGGGGGTATGTCTTTTCACCTGAACCGCTTCCGTTAGTATTTCTTGTAAGGGAGATCTACTGTGAGTGAACTGTTCCAATCTTTGTGTATTCGTGGTGTAGTGGTGGTGGTGGTCAGGTGTTGTCAAGTTGGTATTGACTCACAGCAACCCTAAGTCTGGTCCCCTGCCACCTTCTCTGCCTCGCCATGCTTGAGCCATCATAGCAGCCACTGTGTCGGTGCATGTCATTGAGGGGGAATGGGCCCTCCTGGAAACATGACCGAAGTGCGGGAGAAGTCTTGCTGTCCTCACTTAAGGCGCATCCCAGCTGTACTTCTCCTAAGACAGATTTATTCATTCTTCCGGCAGTCCATGGAATATTCAATATTCTTTGCCAACACCATAATTCAATGCATCAATTCTTCTTCAGTTTTCCTTATTCATTGTCCAGCTTTCACATGCATATGAGGCAACTGAAAATGCCATGGCTTGGGTCAGGCACACCTTAGTCTTCAAAGTGACATCTTTGCTCTTTTAACACTTTAAAGACGTCTTTTGCAGCAGATTTGCCCAGTGGATATGTTGTCTGATTTCTTGACTGCTGCTTCCATGGGTGTATCGTGGAATCAAGTAATATGAAATCTTTGACAGGCTTTCTCCATTTATCATGATGCTGCTTATTGCTCCAGCTGTGAGGAGTTTTTTTCTTTATATTGAGATATAATCCACACTGAGGACTGTAGTCTTTGATCTTCACCAGTCAGTGCTTCAAAACGTCTTCACTTTCAGCAAGCAAGATAGTGTTGTCTGCATGTTGCAGGTTGTTAATGAGTCTTCCTCCAATCCTGATTCTGTGTTCTTTTTCATATAGTCCTGCTTCTCAGATTATTTGCTCAGCAGACAGATTGAATAAGTGTGGGGAAAGGCTACAACCCTGATGCACTCACTTCCTTCTCAATTGTAAACCATGCACTGTCCCCTTGTTCTGTTCAAACAACTGCCTCTTAGTCTATTTACAGGTTCCTCATGAGCACAATTAAGTGTTCTAGAATTCCCATTCTTCTCAGTGATGTGCACAATTTATTATGATCCACACAGTCGAATGCCCTGGCATACTTAATATGTTGTTGTTGTTGTTGTGACGTGCCGTCGAGT
>NW_006922234.1:1272614-1277144 GCF_000298275.1 Orycteropus afer afer
GGACCCGACTCATAGCGACCCCTCCTTGGGTTTCCGAGGCAGTATCACTACGGAAGTAGATTGCCCCATCTTCCTTCCGAGGAGTGGCCGCTGGGTTTGAACCACCAGCCTTCTGGTTAGCAGTCAAGTGCCTTAAGCACTATGCTACCAGAGCTCCCAGCATACTTAATATAACACAGGTAAACATCTTTCTGTTATTCTTTGCTTTGAGCCAAGATCCATCTGACATCACCAGTGATGTCCCTAGTTTCACAGCCTCTTCTGCATCCAGCTTGTATTTCTGGAAGTTCTCTGTCAATTGCCGCAAGCATTTTTGAACTATCTTCAGCAATATTTTACTTGCATATGATATTAATAATGTTCTGTAATTTCCACATCCCTTTAGATTACCTTTTTTTTAGAATGTGCACAAATATGGATCTCTTCCAGCTGGTGAGTCAGGTAGCTGTCTTCCAAATTTCTTGGTGTAAACAAGTAAGCGCTTCCAGCATTGCCTCAGGTCAGTGAAACATCTCAGTGGGTATTCCATCAATTCCTGGAGCCTTGTTTTTCAGTGCAGCTTGAACTTCTTCCATCAATACCATTGGTTCTTGATCATTTGCTGTCTCCTGAAATGGTTAAATGTCAACCAATTCTTTGTTAGTACAGTGATTCGGTGTATTCCTTCCATCTTTTTTTGATGCTTCCTGCTGCACTCAGTACTTGGCCCGTAGAATTGTTCAATATTGCAACTCAAGGCTTGAAGTTCTTCAGTTCTTTCAGCTTCAGAAATGCCAAGCGTGTTCTTCCCTTTTGGTTTTCTAAATCTAGGTCTTTGCATATTTCATCATGTGGCCCTCTGAAATTTTCTGTTCAGCTCTTTTACTTGCATTACTTCTTTCGTTCACTTTAGCTACTCTCTGTTCAAGAGCAAGTTTCAGAGTCTCTTCTACAATCTTTCTTTCCTGCCTTTTTAATGACCGTATGCTTTCTTCCTGTATTATGTCCTTGATGTTAGCCCACAACTTGTCTGATCTTTGATCATTGGTGTTAAGTGCTTCCAATCTATTTTTGTGATGGTCTCTACATTCAGGTGAGATACACTCAAGGTCATCCTGTGGCTCTCATGGACTTGAAGTTACATTTCAGTGAGGGATCAGCCGTCGTGTCATCAGCCCCTGGGCTTTTTCTGACTGATGATATTGAGCTCCACCATTGTCTCTTTCCACAGATGTAGTCCATTTGATTCCTGTGTATTCCATCTGGTGAGGTCAGCATGTATAATTGCTGTTTATGTTGTTGAAAAATGGTATCTGCAACGAATAAATCATCGGTCTTGCAAAATTCCATCTGGCAATCTCTGGTGTCCTTTCTATCACCAAGGCCATATTTTCCAACTACCAAGGATTCTTCATTTCCAGCTTTTGCTTTCCAATCACAAATAATTATTGTTTATTTAAGAATGCCTTTATTTCACTTTTATTTTGAAGGATGTTTCTGCTGCATATGGAATTCTTGGTTAACAGGTTTTTTCCTTCAGCATTTTGAATGTCTCATCCCACTGGACTAATCGTCCATTTTTTTGTGATGAGAAATCACCTGTTAACCTTATTGTGATTTCTTTGTATGTGATGAATCAATTTTCTCTTACTGCATTCAAGATTTTCTCTTTGCCTTTGCTTTTCAACAATTTGACTATGATGTATCTAGTTATGGATATCTTTTTTTTTCTACTGGAAACTTTATTTTAGCTTTTTGAATGTGTAGATTTATGTTTTCCATCAGATTTGGGAAGTTTTGGGCCATGATTTCTTCCAATCTGTAGCTTCCATCTCTTTTCTCTTTCTGAGACTATCATTGTGCATATTTTGGTACACTTGATGGTGTCCCACAGGTCTCTTAGGTTCTGTTCATATTTCTTCATTCTTTTTTTCTTTCTGCTCCTCAGACTAGATAATCTAATTGACTTGTCTTCCAGTTCACTGATTTTTCTGCCAGCTCACATCTGATTTTTTTCTGGTTCCCAATGAGTTAATTCTGAGTCATGTTACCCCATTTGTGTCAGCATAGAACTGTGCTCCATAGGGTTTTCAGTGGTTGACCTTTTGGAAGTAAATTGTAAGGTTCAGTTGCCAATGCCGAGAGCAACCAGACCAGAGAAATAGAAACAGAGAGTTAATTTAAGAGATGCAAGCATCAAAGCAAATAGGCTGACTCTCCACACTAGAGAGACCAACTAGTGATTGTCTGAGTTAGAAACACCAAAAAACTGACTGCCGTTGAGTCGGATTTGACTCATAGTCAATCCCTCATTGAGTTTCCGAGGTGGTATCACTACGGAAGTAGATTGCCCAACCTTTCTTCCGAGGAGTAGCTGGTGGGTTCTTCTCTGAACTCCTTATTTCTTTGTCTCGGGGTTTAAGATGTCATAGGATTTAGTCAGCCAGATCTCACGATCAGCTCGTTCCTTCCTTTCGGTCAGTTTGTTCTTATGATCATGGTGCCCTGTAAGATAACTTCTTTCAAGAGTCAGACAGTAGGCATTAAGTATTTACAGAAGTCTGATAGTCTGGATTTTTTTTTTTTTTTTGTAACTTTCCATTTTGGGTGAGTGTAAATTATTTTGAGGCTTGATTGTATTAACCCTTCAGTTGTGAGGTTTGATTTTATTAACACATCATAAATCACCCAGGCGCCTCTGAGTGGATTCAAACTGCCAATCTCTCAGTTAACAGCCATGTACTTAACTGTTTGCATCACCCAAGAACTCCTGTAGTGAATTTTCATTTCAGTATTGCACTTTTCAAGTGCAAAATTTTCACTTGTTGCTGTTTTTCTTTACAGTTTCTCCCTATTGATGAATCATTGTTATCATACTTTCTTTCCTTTAAACATGATTTCCTTTAGTTCTTTGGACATATTCATAATAGCTACTTCTTTATTTGCTAATTCCATATCTAGACATCCTCAAAGACAGTTTTTATGGACTGCTCTTTTTTCACCAATACTTTCTGGTTTTGATGCATTGTAATTTCTTGTTGAAAACTGGACATTTTAAAGAATATATGGTAGCAACTCTGGATTCTGATACCACCTTCACCCCAGGTGTTGTGGTTCTTGCTGTTTGTTTGTCCAGTGACTTGCGAGCCCAAATTCTGAAGATGCTATCTCTACCCACAGTATATGGCTGCTGAAGACGCTACTCAATTTTTATATTTTATAATCTTTGCCTTTATTTTCATGGTTGGCTTCCTAGGCATAACCTTGGGGTCAGTGTAGCTTAGTCAGCCAATTGTTGGTCAGAGCTTGTCCTTAAACCTTTGAGCCAGTAAGACTTTTTCCTTTTGCAAATAGATCGGTATGCAGGTTGGGAAGTACATTCAAAGCTCAGACTGTTTACAAGTCTGTCCCAGTCTTACTATACATATGGTAAGGCCTTGTGTTCTGCCAAGGACAAGTATATAGATTAGGCTCTCTTTGACATCTCCTATTTATTTCACCATGGCTTGCACATACACATGGCTTGCACATGCACACAGTATTCCAGACCCCTAGGGATGGATGACATTTTATCAAGGTATACTTTAACTGTCTCACTCTCTGCTTCTTTTTTCCTGTTAGATTTCTGGCTCTTCTCTTGGTCTACAACTTGCTATAACCAGTATCAAGACCTGAGACTATGTTGGCCTTCCCTGATTTTTTGCCTCCAAGATTGCTATTGTTTTCTGAAATCCCCAGGGGGCTGGGGTTTTATGTGTTCTATTTGAACTCAGTTTAGTCTCCTGCAACAGCACAGGCCTGAGCAGTGCTTCATTCGGTTGTACATAGGGTCGCTATGAGTTGGAACCAATGCAGCAGCACCTAACAACAACAAGAGTAGCAGCAAAGCCCTACCTTGTTTGCTAATATTTTATTTAGGATATCTGCATTGATGATCATCAATGATATTGGACTGTAATTTTATTTATTTTATCATTATCAGGTTTAGCTATCAATGTTATACTTGCTTCATAAAAACAATTAGAAGTATTCCTTGATTTTCTATGCTCTGGAAAAATTTATGTAGCATCAGAATTGTCTGGTCTTTGAAAATTTGGTGGAATTCCACATTGAAGACACTTGTCCAGTACTTTGGAAGGGTAGCTCCTTGGTAACCATTTCTTTCTTTCTTTCTTTGGTATGGAAATCGATAATGTGTAAGATTTCTATTTGTCAATTTTAGTATACTGTATTTTCCTATGAAATTACCCATTTCCTGTGTTTTTGTTGTTGTTGTTATGTGCCGTCGAGTCGGACGTGACTCACAGCGACACCTCCTTGGGTTTCTGAGGCAGTATCACTACGGAAGTAGATTACCAAACCTTCCTTCTAAGGAGTGGCTGGTGGGTTTGAGCCACCAGCCTTCTGGTTAGCAGTTAAGTGCCTTAGGCACTACACTAGGTTTTTAAATTTATTTGCATAGAGGTGTGCAAAGTCATCTGTTATTATTTTCGTTGCTTATATTTCTTGTTGCTTGGGCATCTTGTAATTTACATTTCAGTTTCTGAGATT
>NW_006922234.1:1277244-1279015 GCF_000298275.1 Orycteropus afer afer
CTTTTATTTTATTTATTCCTGGGTTAGGTTTGGTCCAGTCATGTCCTTTATTTTAAAAGTAAGAGGTTGGAGATAAACTGGATATATAATATTAATGGGATAGTCAAATAAATTATGGTACATTTGTAAGGTAAAATGCAATACTAGTGAGTAAAAGAAGGAAGAAACTTTTTAATTGTATTACTTTGGACTTATCTCTGAAATATTAAGTGAAAAAGCAAGGTCCAGAATAGTGAGTATGTTACCATTTGTATTAAAAAGCAATAAATATAGATATGCATATATATTCATAGAATTAACTTTTAAAAGATATACAAGAAACTGACAACATTTTTGCCTCCAGAGATGATGAGACTACAAAGATACAGGAACAAGGTGAGAAGAAGACTTTACACTGACAGTATTAAACTATTTCAAATAAGTAACTTAAAATAAGGAAAATAAACCCTTCCTTCCTAGACCTTATGTTATGGGGCAGAGGAGACAGAAAGTAAACCTAGTAAATAGATATATAGTAATTAGAAGATGATAGGTACTTTGGAGAAAGGAAAAATAGAGCCAAGTCAAGGAAATCAGGAGAGCTAGCAGAAGGCAAGGTTGTAATATTAAAAAGGATAGTTAGGGCAGTTTTCATTAAGAGAGTTGAAGAGAGATTTGAATGATGTAAGGGACCAACCCATGCTAATATGTGGGGTAAGAGTGTTCTGGGCAGAAGAGAAAACCAGATAATGTGGGAGATGCTCAGTGTGTTCAAAGAACAACAAAGTAAGGCTGATACTATGAGGGTGTGGCGAGTAAGGAGAAGAGTAGTAGAAGATGAAGTCACAGAGGCCAGGAGGCACAGATCATGAGGGTCCCTGTAGACCATTGTAAGGGTTTGGACTTGGACTCTGAGTGAGATGGGCCCATTGTTGTGTATCAAGCACAGGAGAGACATGATATGACGTACATTTTAACAGGATCACTTTAGATGACTAACATAATAATCCAGGTAAGGCATGATGGTGGCTGGGACCAGAGTAGTAGCTTTGGAAGTTGTAAAAAGTGGTTGGATGCTTGACATATCCTGGTCAAGAAATATCTTGAATACAGAACCTCAGTTTGGAAGTGGAGTTTAAGAAAAAAATTGACATTAAGGATGACTTCATGATTTTTGATTGGCGATACTGAGATGGGGAATGAATAAGTTGGAATATGGTGGATAGTCAAGAAATTGTTTTTGGGTATGTTGAATTTGAGAAGTCTGGTAAATAATCTAGTGGGAATGTCAAGTAAGTTGTTAGAAATATGAGTCTGAAAGTCAGATGGGAAGCCAGTGGTGTGATTTTGGGAGTGATCACCAAAAGATGGTAAATGCGAGGGCCTAGATGAGGTCAGCAATAAAGTAGAGAGAGGGGAGGAGAGGACTAAGCACTGACTCCACAGTGGCTTTTAACATGTACCAACCTTTAAGTTATATAAATCCCTTGTTGTTATTGTGTGCCACCCATTCCTAGTAATCCTGTATGACAGAGTAGAAGTGCCCCATATGGTTTTTTAGGCTGTAATGGGTATAGGGGCACATCACCAGGTCTTTTCCCGCAGTGACGGGTGGATTCAAACTGCCAACCTTTCAGTTGGCAGCTGCGTGCTTAACTGTTGAACTACCAGGGATCCTTTATGTATATGGAAGTATACGTGCATATATATGAAAATATATATATATATATATTTATATATATATATATATATATACACTCACTACTCTTACTTCTATCAGACTCCATCACAC
>NW_006922234.1:1281331-1306788 GCF_000298275.1 Orycteropus afer afer
AATGATGAGCTCAAGTATAGCAGGGATTGTGAGGCTGGTGCGGGATCGGGCAGTGTTTCGTTCTGCTGTGCATGGGGTCGCTATGAGTCGGAGATGACTCGACGGCACTTAACAACAACAACAACAACATTCCCGTGGGATGCTTTGCTCTGGCCCCCACGCTCTAAGAACACTTGCTGCTGGACTTCTTGGCATTGTTGGCCATTCACTCCTTCCTGAGGCTTTCATGGCGCTGTGCCTTCCTGCCTGTCTCATTGCTCTACAGTTACTCTTTCTCAGGATCCTGCTGTTCGGCTCATCTTCCTGCTCTTTGGATCTTGGGACTCTCTAAGGTTTTGCACTTAAAATTCTCTCAAAATCCTCTACCCAGGTCATCCCTGTTTACTGTTATGGTTTCAACTGCCAGTTCCCAAAGTCATAGCTCCTCGGAGTCCAGCTCATGGATCTTGCTGCCTTCTAGATATCTCTTTAAATACAATGATTGTTCTAAATTTCGATTGCACTTTGTTTATTTGTCACACCCATCTGACAGAGTTCCAACTGTGAGTAATCCAGCTGTCTCCACACCTGGACCCAAGGAGCTGACTTGTGCTGTAGAAAATCATGGTTGCGGATCTCAGCCAGGCCCTCACTGCTGCCCGACAGTGCAGCTGGTTCTCTGCTCACCTCTTTCTCCCACTCATCACAAGGGCCATCTCCAACCTTCTGCCCTGTCTGAGCACAGGGGGCACTTGGCCCCTAAATTCAATTGACGCCTAGCATTTCTAACCACCCCGGCTTGTTTCTTGCAGCTGATGTAGAAGGCCAATCCTTAAGACACCGAGACAAGAGGCTTAGTTTAAATTTGGTAAGTTTGGCACTCAGCTTCCTTTCAGCATTAATTTTATCCAAGTTAGCCTGACCTACCCATATGCCTTGGAAGTCTTTTGAGACTCAGCATTCAGAATCTCTAAAGACTTTGCAGTGCCTCCTTCAGATCTGAACTTGCTTAGAAGACGTTTGAGACTCACTGGTGTTCTTAGGAGGTCCCTGCCAGTTCTCCTGGTCCAAATATTGCCCATCTCAGGTTAGCTACTTAAGACATCACATTATACTTAAAGCATTTTCATAAATTCATTACCCTCTGTCTTGTAGCACCAGATCTAGGAGAGTTATTGCCTGTGCTCACCCATGAAGTCTAGAGGTAGAGCCTGAATCAGAGGCCTGTTTACCTTTCCTAGGGACATTCTGAGTTATTCTTGAATAATTTGGAGCTGAAGTCATGTGGACAGCCTGATTGCTCATTAGTAGCAGTTTCTGTCCTAGTCTGTGGTTCCCATCCTGTCCTTATTCTCTTGCAGCCATGCAGGTTCTCTCCAATGAACCCCACAGCTTCAGCCAGTGCCGAAGAAGATAGCTATGTGCCCATGGGCCCCCTCGCCACTGCCATGGGCCTTGGACCCCATGGCAGTTCTGATGACTACATCCCAATGGGCCCAGGAAGCATCTCAACCCTACTGCCTGAGCTGCCTGTGGACCTGGAGCCTCCTCCAGTGAACAGAGATCTCAAGCCTCAAAGGAAACGTAAGCTGCTTGACCAGGCCTGCTGTGTAGAGGTGGAAGCAAGGTCCTAGGAGCTGCTCAGAAAAAGCTTTCTTCCTGAGCTTCCCTGGGAAAGACGCTGTAGAGCAACAAGCTTAGAGGGCCTCTGAAAATACAATGACTCGAGAGCAGTGAGTGGTCGCAGTGGGGAGGGCGGGGCACTGTGGGGCTCCCTATTGGGTTGAAAGAAAGAGGCAGGAGGCCTTGGGGCCTAGAGCCTGAGGACTTGCAGGCACTGTGGCCCTTAAATGTAGCCTCCAAGGCCATCTTTGACTGTTTACCCTAAAAAAGCTCAGGAATAAGCAGCCAAGAATGGCTTTTGATGCTCAAACCTACACGTGCTGGCCTGGTCCATGCAATTTAGGTCCACTGTCTGTGCATGCCTGTCTGCAGAGGTGGTTTGGGGATGGGGGAGTGGTGTGAGTCCTCTGCACACAGAGCTGCCCATCAGCTTCTTTGGTCGGCTCAGCAATGTGGACAGGCAGGGAGATAGACATAGGAAGAAGGGAAGTGGAAAAGCAGGTCAGAGCAACTTTCCACCTGCACCTGCCTGGTTGGGCTGTGTGAATACAAGAAAGCATCTTGTACAATGTCTGCCATCTCTGGCACTCCCTCTAGTCTGTCCCCACCTTCCCCCTGCCTTTTCCTCGCAAACACCACTACTGGAAGTGACTGTGTCCAAAGCTGGTAACTAACCCCCCCCCCCGGTCATGCATGGTCCATTCCGGACATATTCCCTTCAACTTAAGTCACACCCTCCTTAGCCTCTGTGTGTACAATTCTGCCAGGTACTGGGTGGGATTAAAAAATGAGGATACCAGGAGAGTTCTTCAGTCTGAGGGGGAGGAAGATATGTGAAAAACACCTGGATGGAGAAGAACTAGGAAGTCTGTACTAAATAGGAGAACAGACGTTGTCTCATGAGGGTCAGAGGAAATAACATCCATTTTGGTCAGATATAGTTTCATAGGAGACCAACTTTGAGGTGGTATTATTGCTTGGCTCAATAAATTATTTTAATAGCAGTACTGGCCAACGGAACATTTAGTAACTTTTTGCAATGATGGAAATGTAGCTTTTGAAGACTTGTAATGTGGCTACTGCAACTGAGGAGATGACTTTTAAGTTTTGTTTAATGTTAATTAATTTACATTTAAATGCATATGACCACATGTGTCTAGTGGCTACCGCAGTGGTCTGCACAGCTCTACAAGACCTGGGAATAGGAGGAGAGATGACATGTGGTTGGATGGACCTGATATTGGAGAGTCTTTGGGTGGGTGCAAGAATGGACCCCAAGGCCACAATGGGTGGGTTCTGGAAAATGTGAAGCCGATGCTGGGAGAGCACATCTCCAACTGGACACCTGACGGTTCCTTGGCAAACATTAGCGGGCAAGATGGTAGCAAGCCCAGGGTGTTCCTTCTGGCCTCTGAGTGGCCTTCTGAACTACCTTGTTTCCCTCGCCACTCCCCGAACCCTCCTCCCTAGTGATGAGATTGGACAGAAGCATCCCAGATTAATCTTTCTGCTCCCATCCTCTGCATCCCATTCACTCCTCAGAACCACCCTCCCGGCCTGCATCCAGCTTATCAGTGTTTTATTTCATGGATTGTGCTTCGGGTATTACATCTGAAAATTCATCACCACACCAAAAGTCAGCTTGATTTTCTCTTAGGTTATCTTCTACAAATTCTATACTCTCGTAGATTGGCCTTTTACAGTTAGGTCTGTGATCCATTTTTGAGGTGATTTTGGTGAAACTTGTGAGCTCTGAATCTAGATCCATTGTCTTGCATGGGGAGAACTGACATCTTAGTAGTACTGAGTCTTCCATCCGTATCCTGTCCCATGTGACAGCCTTCCTATCCTGTGTACCCTATATGGTATAACCCATCATCAGATCTTTGATTTCATTCATCAGATTTTCTTCATACAGATTTTGTATATATTTTGTTATATTTATATCTAAGTATTTAATTTTTTGGTTCTAAAGTAAATATTGTAAGTTTTTTATTTTCAAATTCTAGTTGTTCATTGCTGGTATAGAGGAATATAATCGACTTTTGTATAATAACCTTAGATCGTACAACTTTCATATAATTGCCAGGAGGTTTATCTTTTTTCCCCTTTTCCTAATTCTTTGAGATTTTTCTACATCTATAATTATATCATTTCTGAACAAGGACATTTTTATTTCATCCTTCCCAATATGTATACCTTGTATGTCCTTCTCTTACTGCATTAACTAGGACTTGTAGTATGGTATAATGTTCCTGATCTTAGGGGGAAAGCATCCACTTTCTAACCATTAAGTAGATTTTTTGTTCTTTATCAATTTAGCAGAGTTCTCCTCTAATCCTAGTTTGCTGAGAGTCTTTGTTGTGACTGGATGTTGGACTTTGTCAAATGCTTTGCTGGCATCTATTGATACAATTGATCATGAGTTTTCTGCTTTAGCCTGTTGATATGACAACATAATTGATATTTTTGTTTTTTGGGGATTAAACTTTTTTTTTAATTGTGGTAAAAAGATATATATAGCCCAACTTTTGCAAATTCAACATTTTTTTATGTGTACAATTACATTAATTGATTTCTGAATGATGAACCAGCCTTATATACTTGGGCTTGCTCAGGCAATGGCTCCATCCGCGACAGTCAGTTCTAAAATACCAACACTTTAATCATCTTATTTGTATGGGAGGTTCCAGGCTGCTTTAGCTACTTAATCACAGACCATTTCTGCAGGACAATTGCCTAGACCCTCAAGTATTTATTATGGGTATCTTCTCCCAATCAACAGTCATCTCTCTACCCAGATTTTTAAAGATCAGATAAAAAGATTGTTATAAGTCACAGAAATGCATTTTCTTAGTCTATATGGGTTGAACTTAGTCTGATGGGCGAGTTAAAACAACTTTAATGCACCGAATTTAAATAGAGTTCACCTGTTTTGTGAATCAGAAATCGTCTTCTGACAAGGTCTACGCTGTAGTCTATAAACTGTCTATGCTTATCAAATATAGGTTGGTTTAACATACCTTCCTATAGGCAAGACACTGTCCTCCAGTGATATGGAGGGCAATCTCTCCCCATATAATCTAGTAGGAGAAAGAGATACAAAACAGTCTGATGAGACACTGACCTAGGAATAGATGCATGACTAACTCAGCAAAGTGTCAGAGCACCTACTATGTGTCAGGCACTTCTCTAGATGCTAAGGCTACTACAGTGAACAAACCTGAAGAAAAGTCTGTTCTCATGGAACACATAATCTTGACCTGGATCAAATCACCACAGATGAATGTATCATCACAAATTGAGAAGGCTAAGTAGGAGCGCCTATGAAAGTCTATGATGTGGGGCCTGATCTCATCTGGAGGTCAAAAAAGACCTCCCTAAGTAGAGGACTTTGAGCTGAGATCTGAAAATGAGCAACCAGTCAAAGAGATGGGGAACAATGTTCTAGGCAGAAGGGCCAGTAGGTGGAGAATGAATTGGAGGTGGGGAGACTAGAACCTGGGTGATCGCTCATCTCTGCCTCCTGTGATAAGGTCAGTTTCCAGTTTTGGACCTGTTGAGTGTGGAGTCAACTTTAGGTTCCCTAAGGGTGGCGACTTAGGTCTGTTTTGTTCATAGTGCCTTCAACACCTTGGGCAGTGAATAAATATGTGTTGATCGACTGTATCTCTCCATTGTCACCTCCAGCTGTAATGTGTCCATTTGCTCAGTAGTTGTCCTCTGTACTCCCACGGAGGCAGGATAGAGTAGGAGTGTAAAATTCACATTTACCATCAGTGCTACTGATTAGTTCCTTTGGATTTGGTACATTAAGAAAGTGGAATATCATAGTTTTAAAGTCTTTATATTCTGGCCATGCATTCCTGAAAACTTACCGTACAGGAAACTGTGTGTTATCTTGTAGCACGGCCACCTCCACTGGACCTGAGAAACCTCTCCACCATCCGGGAGAATGCGTCTCTAACCGGGACACTCACTGTGCCTTGGTAAGTCTTTGATAACTCACAGGGACTTCATTTGGCGCAGACAATAGCCTGTCTTCGTTAGGCCTCTTTGAGTCAATGTGGTCAAAGCCTGCTTGAGCTAGCTTAAGCTAAAGGAAGGGCAGGATTTGTTGTCAAGAGACAAAGGCGTTTATAGAGTACAAATAGAACTGAGGTTCCTAGGGTTCTGGAGCCAGAAACTAGAGTGCCACTGAGAACCTAAAGAACCCTTCTCTGCATCTCTCGTGTCTGCCTCTCTCTTTACTTTCGCTCATTTCTCTTTCTTTGTATCACTTTTTTTCTGTTCCATTATCCTCATGACGAAAAATAGCTGAACCATAGCTCCTGAGATTATTTACATGTTAAGATTTGAGTATCAACAAAGATGTATACTTTTTCTGTCTCAACTCAGATTTCCTGAGAGAGAGAGAGAGAGAGAGAGAGAGAGAGAATTGTCTTGTCCTGGCCTCAGTTCAAAGAGCTAGGCCAAGGGGGTGGGATCAGTAGTGTCAAGATGGCTTCCAGAACCCAGCCTTGTAAACAGGTAGGGGAAGGGAGTTTTCAGAAAAGGAGGGATGGGTAGCTTGATACCCCAAAATATATCCACATTCTCTCATCTCACTTATTAGAAGTTGCATTTTCAGAGTTCCAATCCTAGCATGGGAGTTTCTTGGTTCAGTCTAAATGTCACCAGACACAATCAGTTTTTAAAGTGGAATTCTCCAGGGAGCCGTATTTCCAGCCACGCCTTCCAAGAGCTTCAACCTGTGCTTCTGACTCTTGAGTAGGATGGAAGTCTATTGGGAGTCTTGTCCTTGTCCTATGAGAGAAACCATCATACAGGGTTTCCCTTTTTTTTTTTTTTTTTTCCTGCTTACTTTGAATGGAAACAAGAGAGCCCCAAAGGAGTATCTTTTGCTAAATGATTTGATACCTTGATCTGTTTCTAGAAACTTCATGAGCTATGTCAAATGTAAGCTCTGGAAAAATGCAGCACTTGGGAGTTGGGAGCCACTTGCCCCAACTGCAATAGAAGCCGCTGCGAGGTGTTTGCTGCCCAGGAATTGCTTTGACCGGAAGGAAGTTGTATCTGGAAGGGGGGAGGGCTGAAGCCCTGTGGGCCCATGTCTGTCCCTGGCTAGCTTTCTGAGCAGCTGTGAGACACTGCTTTGACCTCATCTGTATTTTTGTTCTTAGCAATCGAACCAGCTTTCTCTCTCCAGAAAAAAATGGGATTAACTCTGCGAGATTTTTTGCCAATCCTGTTTCCAGAGAAGATGAAGAAAGCTGCATGCAAATGGTAACTCTTTCTATTCTTCACCCCAAGATGGACTCTTATGAGTTCATTTTAAAGGAAACATACCCTTCAAGAACGCCTATGCAATCTTAAAACATTTATTGAGTGCATACCGGCTCCTAAGGTTTCCTCGAGAGGGAACAAACGGGTTTGAAACTGGTTTCCTTTCCTGTAACACTCAACTCCTCATGGCATTTGGAGGCCGCAGTATTTCAGGAGAATCCAGAGCTGAGGCATGCGTCATGGGAAAATGGAAATGCCAGTAATTCTTTCCATTGGCGCTATGAAGTCTTGTTTAACTCTAACAGGTTTGCAGTTCTCTGAATGTTCAGAGTCTAGGCTGTGCAAACTCACACACTGGATGCTCCCTTTCCGCCAGAGCACCCCTATTGCCTGGTGACTGACTCTGAACTGTCCCAGACGATGAATCACAGTCCTCTGGTGGGAGAGGGGAAGAGTGGGCGAGTGGTGATGGTAGGGTGCTGTGGGCTTTAAGTGGGAGTATGTTTTAGCCTCAGGATACTTTTGGTGAGGGTCTCTCCGTAGACTTGAGCAGATAGAAACTTGCCGCCGCTATTATCATTTTGTTAACCGTTTACACTTGAAGAGCCCTAATCTCTCCCTCCTGCCTTCTGTTGTCTATGCAATTCTCTTCATCGTACATTCTATCGCAAGCAGGGGTTTTCAGGAGGAAAGGGTCTTTTAGTGCCTCTGGCAACTTACAGGCACTTCAGCTAGAACTGACCATTCTGCAGTTTAGAAATGTAGAGAACTCTAGAGAGACCGCCTATTTGAACTATCAGAGTGTGAGGAGATCTTAGAAGGACAAAGTGCAAGGCACTGAGATCATTCTGTCCTCCTGTCCATGCAGATAATAGGCAATTGACAGTCTCAAAATGGCAGTCCCTCACGAAGCAGTAAGTGCTGCATTTTCTTTTTCATTTGCTAAAAGTTGTTCTGTGAGTGGACCTCACCATATGCAGATGGAAAGGGACTCCTGTGCAAATCTGTGCTCTTCCCAATGTTTCTCCCGCTTAGTAATGGCCCTTGGGAAACTTCTAGAAGAAAGCACTCTTGTAAAGGCTGCTGAACAGCTGTACTCTGTCTCCAGAGAACAGAAAAGGGAAGTAAATCTAAAACCTAGTGAAAGCAAATGCAGAGTCATCCAGACACCAGCCGTTCATCTCTGATCATTGAGGTTGTGAGAAAGACTAGTATTTCATTAACAACATGGTTTCAGATAGGTTCCTTGCCTAAGTTTATAATCATTGGCCAATAATTGTCTCTGCGCACTACTAGGCAAGACGAGATAGTAGATTAAGAGCCCAGCATACTGGCTAGAGGAAGGGAGCTGTGAAGAAACTACTGTGTAAGTATGTTTCAGGGCTATCCCATCTCATCCAATTATGAGCTTTTTTTTTAATCTTGGAAGCCAGTATTTTAAAATGATTGGTTTATATGATTTTACTTATTCCACACAACAAGCCTATACAGTATACAGAATAAATATCCTTTCAATTTGTACATAATCATAAGTGTTCTTTTTTTTCCTCTTTGAAGACAAGTTCTGATCTAAGCTGAAAAATTTAAGCCATGGGCTGAAATACATGTTTTACTTTATTAAAGTTCCATATCCTTCTTTAGTTACTTTTAATGTTCATGAAATTAGAAAATACTCAGAAGATTCAGCATCATGTAAATTTCTAAGACTTCTTCTCTATGTATCTTTCAAACCCTCTAATTTAAACAATTTTGTGAGGACATTTTTATAGTAGAATCCTAGATTCTTCCATCTCACATTCAATTTTTTAATGTGGCATTATAACTTTTATGTTTTAAAATGACTATACAGTAAAGCTTTCTATTGGTGTATATAGTTCTGTGAGTTTTAACATATCTACACCCACCCCTCACTTATCTTATCTTGTTCACCAACATTTCGCATTCATGATAATAGTAAAAAATCTATTATCTGACTATTTCACCATTAGCGATATCTGTCTGACAATAAGGAATGCTAAGGTGTGAGGTGAGAGTGGCACTGGCTGGGTTAAGGTTCTGGGCCCTGACTCTCAGGGCTTTGGTGTTGTGCGGTGATGGAACGTGGCAGGTATATGATGCCGGGGTCATCCTCCACCTTGTGGGCGGCTGGAGTAATCCTTCATTCTTCACTTACTGCTGATTTTCACATGACTTGGTCTTTGGAACTTAACCATGCTGTTCAGTGAGGAGTGCGCGTAGCCACCACCAAAATCAGGATTCAGAACTGTTCCATTTTCCAAAAATACTCCTTCATGCTACTCCTTCATAGTTACCCCACCCCACCCCTGGCAATCGCTGTCCATTCTTCATCAGTATAGTTCTCTCTTTTGGAGAATATCAGATAAATGGAACCATACCCTATATAACCTTTTAAGATTGATTTTTTTCACTTAGCATAGTATCAGTCTTTGAGATTCATCCAAATTATTGCATGTGTCAAGCATTCTGTTTTATTGGTGAGTAGTATTCAAGTATATGGATGTGCCGCAGTCTGTTTATCCATTCACCCATTGAAGGACTGTTTCAAGTTTTGACAGCTGATAATAGGACTGTTATAAATATTCTTTTAAGGCTTTTTCCTGGAACAAGCTGTCATTTACCTAGGGCAGTGGTTCTCAACCAGGAGGGATTTCGTCCTCTCAAAGGACATCTGGCGATGTCCAGGGATAATTTCTGTTACCACAACCTGGGCAGGGGATGGTGCTACTGGCATCTGACAAGTACAGGCCCGGGGTGCTATTAAACAGCTCCCCCCAACATCAACAAATGATTATCCTCTGCAGCAAAGAAGAGTGAGGAAACTCGAAGATGCATGGAAACAATTAGTCCAAGGGACTAGTTGACCATATGAACCTCAGCCTACGTGACCCTGAGACCAGACGAACTAGGTGCCCAGTTACCAATGTCAACCCCTTGGTAAGGGATCAGTGCAGGACATCCTGGATAGAGTGGGAGAAAAATGTGGAAAAGACCAGGCTTACTTGTCTGATAGAGACTGGTGAAACCTCCGAGACTATGGCCCCTAATCACCCTTCAGGCCTGGAATTGAACTCACTCCCATGGCTTCCAGAGCAATGTATAAGGTGAACATTGACACCAGGTAGGTACACTCCTTAGAACAATCAATCCTGGAAGAACAGAAGGGCAGTATTTGCACAAGGAGACAGCTCAGGGGGCAGGCATGCATAGGAAAGAAGGACACAGGGAAGAGGTAACACCAGGAAGGCAGTGGGAAGAGAGCTGTTACACTGTGGGGATTGCAGTCAATGTCATGAAACAAAATGTATGAACTGCTCTATGGAAAATGAATGTGTTCTGTAAACTTTCACTCAAATCACAATTTTTTAAGTAAATGATTATCAGACCCCAAGTGGCAATAGGGCTGCTGTTGAGACATCCTAAATTCAGGTGGGATCTAATCCAGGTTGTATTTTGGCTCTCATGGACTTGTTTTCATTTTCTTCCAGCTTCACCTTGAACTTGCATGTGGGCTTGCCGGCTCATATGGTAACTATGTTTAACTTTATAAGAAACTGCCCAGCTCTTTTGCATAGTAGCTGTACCCTTTTGCTTTACCCCCAGCAATTTAATGAGCTTTCCAATTGCTCTACACCCTCACCAGAACACTTTTGTCAAGGTTTTGTTTTTAAGTTTAGATACATAATAGCTGTGTTGTGGTACCTCGTTGTGGTTTGAGTTTGCATTTCCCTAGTAGCACATGATAGTGGATATACTGTCATGGAGTCACTATGCCATCTATATATCTTCTTTGGAGTATCTCTTCAAGCCTTTGGCCTAATTGTTAATTGAGCTATGTTTTCTTACTTTTGAGTTTTGGAAGCTTTTAAAAATATATTATGTACACAAGTCCTCTGAAGGATGTGTGAGTTTCAAATACTTTCCCTGGGTCTGTAGCATGTGTCTTTTGCAGAGCAAACCTTTTAAATTTTGATGAAGTCCACTTGGTAGACTTGTTTGCTTTCATGAGAACTTGCACCTATGCTTGCCTCTACAAGCATTGTGGTTGTTAAGTTTTAAATTTCGGTCTATTCTCTATTTTGAGTTAATTTTGGTATAAGATATGAGGTGTCGTCCTCAAAAAATCCCAAAGCAAATCCATTGCCATTGAGTCAATTGTGACTCATGGGAAAGCCCATGATGGAAGCAGATTGCCAGACATTTCTGCCGCTGAGTAGGTTAGAGCCAATCTTCCTAGAGAAGGCTTGTTTGCTTGTTTCTTTTTGTTTTAACACTAAACTTTATTCTCCTATAGTTTAGGGACTAGAAGTGTGAGTTCAGTGTGCTCGGTCTAGGGGCTGGGTGCAGGCCCCTCAGTGTTGGGCGTCAGCTCTGCCTCTTGTTCCAGACCCACTGGAGCAAGCTGGGGGTTTCTTCTGAGTCATGTAGCTACTGGCTGCTGAGGCCGATGAACCCAAGATCGGCAGGCAACACGTGGGTCCACTGGTTCAAGTCCAGGGACTGGAGATGAATGAACCAAATGCAAGATCCTTTCTGTGTATATTGGAAGCAGGCCACACCCCTTCAGCTGATTAGATGCTCACAGAAGATTTCTACCATGGAGATGATCACACCACGTCCAGTCCCATCATGGGGAATAAGTACATCCAGCTGCCAGTCCAATCAAAATCACAGCCCACCCAAGTTGACACACAACCTTAACTACCACAGCATCTTAGCACATGGAGCTCAGGAGATGGGCTGGACTTTGGAGATGGGGTCATTTCTTTCCTTCTTTTATGCCTTGGAGAATTTTTTTTTCTTTTTCAGGGAATAGAGTCTTTATTCAATAGCACAGTAAATGTAAGACTTACAACTTTGTAACTGCAGTTGGCTATTTCAGTACAAATAGTTTTAAGAGATGAAATAAATTTTAATGGAAGGGGGTCAGTTTCCTTCCATAACCTTGTAAGGAGTCGAACTTGAACCCCTCACAAAATGTATGCTTCTCTTATTTTCCCATCCACATCTGCCAGGTAAGTCCCCACTCTGGAGCACTGTCTTTCTTGCTTCCTTCATCAGGTGCAGGCTGTCAGCAACAGGCTTCCTCAGCTCTTTACCATCTATACCCACATCCACCCCCATCCCCTTTTCTCTGGCCTCATTGGATAAGGCATCCTCGTCAAGGTCAGGCCTATCCCTGCCCTCCGGACCTCATAATGTTCTGTTCCCTCTGGGGCTGGGTTGGATTAGTCATTTCTTCTTAAACGTATCTTTAACTTCTTCCTCCCCATTGGGGGAAAAAATTAAGTCTTTCCCCCTCATGGAATCCTTTTGACTCTGCATTGCCTTGGGGCTGGTACACAATTGATGTCCTTCTCTAGGGACCGGTCCCTCCTGAGAACATGGCCAAAATATGAGAGACAAAGTCTGGCCATTCTGGCTTCTAAGGAGCACTCTGGCTGTACTTCTTCAAGACAAAATTGTTCTTTCTCCTGGCAGTCTACGATACGTTCAGTGTTCTTCGCCAACACCACAAATGAAATGCATCAGTCTTCAGTCTCCCTTATCCATTCCCCAACCTCCATATGTACACGAGGTGACTGAAAAGACAGTGGCTTTGGTCAGGCGCACCTTAGTCTTCAAAGTGGTATCTTTGCTCTTTACCACGCTCAAGAGGTCACTTGCAGCAGATCTGCCCAGTGCAATACATGGTCTGATTTCTTGACTGCTGCTTCCATTGGTGTTGATTGTGGAACCAAGTCATAGGAAGTGTTTGGCAACTTCGCTCTTTTCTCCATTTCTCGTGATGCTCCTTATTGTTCCAGTTGTGAGGATTTTTGCGTTCTCTATGTTGAAGTGTAATCCATGCTGAAGACTGCAGTCTTTGGTCTCCATCAGTAAGTGCTTCACGTCATCTTCATTTTCAGCAAGCAAGGTTGTGCCACCTGCAGATGGCAGGTTGTTAGCGAGTCTTCCTCTCACCTGGTGCTGCGTTCTTCTTCATACAGTCTACATTTTCAGATTAGCTGCCCAGAGTGCAGACTGAATGAGGACTGGGGAATGATACAACTCTGAGGCACACCCTTCATGCTTTTACACCATGCAGTATCCCCTAGTTCTGTTCAAGCAACAGTCCCTTGATCTATGTACAGGTTCCTCCGGAGCACAATTAAGGGTTGAGAAGACCCATTCTTCTCAGTGTTATGCATAATTGGTTATGATCCATACAGTCGAATGACTTTGCCTGGTCAGTGAAACACAGGTAAACAGCTTTTGGTATTCCTTGCTTTCAGCCAAGATCCATCTGACATCAGCAATGATATCCCTCGTTCCACCTCCTCTTCTGAATCTGGACTGAATTTCTGGCAGTTCCTTGTCCACGTACTGCTGCAACTGTTTTTGAACTATCTTCAGCAAAATTTTTTCTTTTAATTTCTGTTGTGATTTGGGTGAAAGTTTACAGAGCAAATTCATTTTCCATACAGCAGTTCACATACATTTGTCTCATGACGTTGACTGCCATTTCCCACAATGCAACTGCTCTCCTCCCCCTTCCTCCCCATATACACCTCTTCCCTGTGTCCACCCCTCCATGCACTCCTGCCCCCCAAGCTGTCTCCCTGTGCATACACAGCCCTTCTACTCCCCCGTGATTGTTCTCTCCAAGGAGTGTATCTTCCTAATGGAAATGTTCAGCTTATATGCTTGTCTTTTGTTTGGCTGAAAGCCACAAAGGTGAGTTCAATTCCAGACCTGAAGGGCAGCTAGGGGCCATAGTCTCAGGGGTTCCATCAGGCTCTATCAGACCAGCACACCTGGTCTGTCTCTCTCTCTTTTTCTTTTTTTCTCCAAATGATTTTGGGTTTTGTTCCACGTTGTTGTCCCGCTGTGCAGGATCTCCCTCTGAGTGGATGACAGTGGTAGCCAGGCACCATCTCGCTCTTCTGGTCTCATAGCCGAAGAGGCTGAGGATCGCGTGGTGTACCAGTCACTTGGACTAATTGTTTCCATGTGCCTTTGGTTTTCTTCATTCTTCTTTGGTCTGGACGAGGAGACACCCATCGTTGCATCTAGATGTCCTCTTGCAAGTTTTGAAGAGCACAGTCGCTACTCGCCAAAGTAGGAGGTGGAACAATGTTTTTGTGTAGTATGTTAAGCCAATTGAGCTTGATGGCCCCTGTGACCATGGTCCCGAACCTTCAAGTCCAACTACTCGGTCCCTCTGGGTAGCTGGCTGTGACCAAGAAGTGACTACAATCTTGTCCCTGTCAGCTCTACTATACATCTGGGAATTCTTAAAGAATATACCAATACACTTGTAGAAACATTGTCTGACAACGCTATGTGTGGTCATGGGTACAAACCTCACTGCATAGACATACCTAATAGTTCACCCTGTCCACCCATCTCTCCATCCATATAGCCATGTTTGCCTTCACTGACAACACAGTACTGTATGTGGGAAAGGGTTCATCTCTGCTGTCTGTACCTCCCATGTACTTCTCTGTGTCTTCCTCTTTCTCAGTGCCACCATGTTGATCACTCACATTTGGTGCATTGCCCTTCTCTTCCCCAAATCAATACTTATCTCTATTTGTCTAACAGTGTTCCTTCCCCTCCCTTCCCACCCCTGGCAACCTAAAAGAAAATTTCGTTCCATAGATAAACCTTTGCTTGACTTTTACAATAATGGACTAATACAATATTTGTCCTTCGGTGACTGACTTATTTCACTCAGCATAATGTCCTCCAAGTTCATCTACGTTATGGGGTGTTTTGCAGATTCTACGTTATTTTTCAGGATTTCTTCAGCAAAAGTTTACTTATGTGATATTAATGATACTGTTTCATAATTTCTGCATTCTAATGGATCACCATTCATTAAAAAAAAAAAAAAACTTAAAACCTCAAAAAAAAAACACGAACCAAGCTCACTGACATCAAGTCGATTCTGACTCATAGCGACCCCTTCTTCGGTTTTCAAGGTTGTATCTCTATGGAAGTAATTATATGGGCTTTTTTTAAAAAAGGAATTGCATACTATTTCAGCCCCATATATTACAACCAGTTCAAGTTAGATTGTGGTCCCTGGGTGTTGCAAATGGTTCAGTGCTCAACTGTGAGCCAAAGATTGGCAGCTCAGACCCATCCACAGAAGACACCTTGAAAACCCGGGGAGCAGTCCGACTCTGCACACATGTGCTCACCGTGAGTCAGAGTTGATTTGCCGGCAACTAACAACAGCAAACTAGATTATTAGCTAAGTTTGAACAGCATAACTTTATATGTTTTTAGGGGATAATATACCCACTTCCTTCGGAGCTCTGGTAGCATTGTGCCTAAGGCACTTGACTGCTAACCACAAGGCTGGCAGTTCAAACCCACCAGCCACTCCTCAGAAGGAAGATGGGGCAATCTACTTCCATAGAGATACTGCCTGAGAAACCCAAGGAGGGGTCACTATGAGTCACGTCCAACTGGATGGTACATAACAACAACAACAACATACCCACTCCCATTAATTCGATTCTGACCCACAGCGCCCCTAGAGGACAGAGTGGAACTGCGCCACAGGGTT
Source organism: Orycteropus afer afer (assembly GCF_000298275.1). NCBI lineage: Eukaryota > Metazoa > Chordata > Mammalia > Tubulidentata > Orycteropodidae > Orycteropus > Orycteropus afer. The sequence continues at coordinate 1,296,798 of NW_006922234.1, forward strand.
GCCTAGGCTGTCAGTCTTCACAGAAGCAAAGTCCAAACCACACCCACTACTCTGGAGTCCATTCTGACCCACAGCACCCCTAGAGGACAGAGTGGAACTGCGCCACAGGGTTGCCTAGGCTGTCAGTCTTCACAGAAGCAAAGTCCAAACCACACCCACTACTCTGGAGTCCATTCTGACCCACAGCACCCCTAGAGGACAGAGTGGAACTGCCCCATGGGGCTTCCAAGTCTCTCAATCTTTCCGGAAGCTGACTGCCTCACCTTTGTCCCATGGAACAACTGGTCGTTTTGAACCACCGACCTTTTGGTTAGCAGCCAAATGCTTTAATCACTATGTCACCAGAGCGCCTTAGGTGGCAATATAGGGAAATAGATAATGTTCTCCGAATAGGAACAATTCTGTAAAGAACAGTGCAAGTACTAATCCTGCAGGAAAAGATTGAGATGTTACATTACAGATAAGAAGGTTTCATTAAAAAAAAATGTCATGTTGTTGTTAAGTACTGCCAAGTCATTTCTCAGTCAGAGTGACCCCATGTCACAGGGTAGAGCTGCTTGACAGAGTTTTCTTGACTAAAATTTTCACAGAAACAGATAATCAGGGTTTTCTCCTGCAGAGCCAACGGGTAGGTTTGAACCACCAACTTGTTTGTTATCAGCCGAGCACTTAACCATTTGTGCTGCCGGGGCTCCTTAATTAAAGAGAATGAAAAGACAGATCACAAGTTGAGACAGGCTATTTGTGATGCACATAGCCAACAAATGATTACCCTTCAGTAATATGAACCGCAATGGATCAATAAGGAAATTGGAAATAATCCAGTAAAATGGCCCAAAATTCAACAGGCATTTCACAGGAGACAACAAATAAATGACTTTCAAACATATAAAGAGATGCGCAAGCTAATTAATCAGAGGAATGGAAAATAAAACCACAATATGATGCCCTTTGACCTCTGTTAGGTCAGAAAAACATTAAAAAGTCTGAGAATACCAAGTGTTGGCCAGGGTGTGGAGCACTGAGAACTCCTGGTACATGTGTAGATCAGTCTGACCACTTTGGAAAATTGTTTTGTGTTATTTAATAAATGGAATATGCACACATCCTATAACGGAGCAGTTCCATTCCCAGGCGGGCACCCTAGACATTCTCACACAGGTGCAGAAATGCTCACGGATGCATTGTTTGTAATAGCTCCCAAACTCAACTGTCCATTGAAGGCAGAATGCTTAAATGAAGTGTGCAATGGAATAACCTATAGCAACGAAACGAAATGAAATAAGCTAATGCGTGGATGTGGTGCAGGATACTGAGCAAAACTTTAAGTCCCTGAAGAGACATACAGCATGATTCTACTGACACAAAGTTCAAAAACCAGCCAAACTAAGCAACACACTATTTCAGGGTCCTTACATAGTTACAAAGCTGTTTTAAAAGAAAAGGAGTGATAAACACAAACTTGAAGGTAGTGTTTAAGCTCTTGGGGAGAGGAAGAGATGGAGACTTGAGAGGGGAAGCGAGTGCTTCAGTGGTACTGAGTCCCTTTCTTAAGCTGGATGCGGAGTACATGGGTGTATGGTGCACATGTGTTAAAACTGTATGCGATACCTTGGAATGCATTTGTCATGCATTTGCTAGAACATCAATAAATGTAGTTCATATTTTCATGGTCTAACCCACCAGCCACTCCTCGGAAGGAAGGTTGGGCAATCCTACTTCCGTAGTGATACTGCCTCGGAAACCCAAGGAGGGGTCGCTATGAGTCAGGTATGACTCGACGGCACATAACAACAACAACAACAACAATTTCAACAGTGCAGTTGGGCCTATCTGATCCAAGAAAAAGAGCTCTGGTGGCACTGGGGTTAAAGCATTTTCCTGGTAACTGAGAGCTGTTATTGCAACCCACCAGCCACTCTGCAAGAGAAAGAGGAGGCAGTGGGTGTGGTTTGGGCTTTGCTTCCAGTGGGTGTGGTTGGTGATTGCTTCTGTGAACAGTCACAGCCTTGGAGACCCTGTGGGGCAGTTCCACTCTGTCCTCTAGGGGCGCTGTGGGTCAGAATGGACTCCACGTCAGTGGGTGTGGTTTGGGCTTCTGTGAAGATTGACAGCCTTGGAGACCCTGTGGGGCAGTTCCACTCTGTCCTCTAGGGGCGCTGTGGGTCAGAATTGACTCCCCAGCAGTGGATGTTGTTTGGGTTTGTATCCAAAAAACAAATTTTTATGACGATAACTTGGCACACTGTTTCCATGGTGAGTAATGATGTAATTTCATAGTGAAGGCCGAATTGGCTATATTGTATTATAAATTCCAGCTCTTGATCAGATATCCAGTCTGACCTCCTGAGCTGACTACTCAATTGTGATGTGATGGCAGCTGCTAGAATGGAGATACCATTAACTTGTGCCCTGTGATGTTGGTTCCAGCAGGAGCAGAGACAAACCAACTCCACAAGCGGTGGTGCTTTTACTTGGACAAAACAATTCAGCCTGGATTATTTAGCTCTTGACTTTAATTCGGCATCACCAGCCCCTGCACAAAAGGTATGACTTTATGTCGGAAAATTCCCAGGTTATTATATTTCTGTTTAGAGTTTTGAAGCCAGCCATGCATCTCTTGAGAGAATCTTAGAGACACAGCCATGCATCATGAAGGATGTTAAAATCAGCCCCAATCCTGCCACTCAGAGAAAAGGAGTCTGATGTGTTACCTTCCAGGGTATTTGTTGGTGCGTGTCTGCGTCTATGTTCTTCAAAATGTGGACCATAAAGTTTACAGAGAAGTTTTGCAGGCAGAGATGAGGGTGGGCTAAAGGACGTGAGAGGCATAGTAAGGACCTGCTTAGGGAACAACTCATGGCCAGTCTGGCAAAGGGAGTCCTAAGTTGAGAGTGGCCATGCAGTGAAGGACCTTGAATGCCACATTGAGCAGTCCTAACTCCTTTGGGTGCTGTTCTCCTCTGTAAAGTGGGAATAAGCGATAATAACACCTACCTCCAAGGGCTATTGTGGGGATTAAATGAGTTCATACAGGAAATGGGTCAAAATCCCAAACTAGGGTAACTCGCTGCACAGTGAACAGATGCTAAGCAGGGGGCAGCATGGGATGGTCATAATCAAAATTGTGCCTGATAATGTATTGCTTGTTGACAAAAAGCAATCCACAGAACATATTACATAGTATGATTCCATTGAGGAATATAAGCCCTGACCATCACCTGCAGTGCCTCCTCCAGCTGGTGAATGAGCTGCTACTGCTCCTTCAGCTTTAATGTCATTCAAAATTGTGAGCTGGGATTCCAGAGAACCTGCTCAGAGGGTGGGATGAGCAGGTGCAAATGCAAAAAGTGCATCAGTCAGTTTGAATATGCTATGCAGTCAAAACAAACAACCCCTACTTCTCAGTGACTTAACAACCAGTAAGGTGTCTTTTCAGATTTGGCTCAGGGACTGTCCGTTGCAGGCTGGGAAGTTCTGCTCAGGGTCATTTCCCAACTAGGGCCCAGGCTGCTCAGAAGGAAAGGAGAGCTGGCACCCAGCACATTTGCTCACATTGTATTGCTGAAAGCAAGTCAGATGCCTCTAGTGACGTTCAAGGGAGTGGAGTGTAGCTGGTTCTTATCTACGTGCACACAGAGTACAGCCCTTACACGTGGGTGATCAGAGGAGGGCAGCAGATGTGTCGCCATGGCATAATGTACCACAGGGGTCATGCAAACCCTCTCTTCTCTTTTCCCTGCAGAACGTTTTTCTTTCAGAAGAGCAAAGAGTAGACTACGTCCAGGTGGACAAACAGAAGACGCAAGCTCTCCAGAGCACCAAGCAGGAGTGGGCTGATGAGAGGCAGTCAAAAGTATGAGGGATGTGCGTTTGGGGTTCTGCCTGACATGGGAGATTGTGGCCAGGGAGGAGTTTTTGCAAAGCTAGACCCACACTGGTGATCCACACAGGTCAGAACCAAAAGAGAATGGCTGGTTCCAGTGTCTTGATGAGAACCCTGAAGAAAGGGGACCTGCTCTCGTAGGCTTTAATCAGGGAGAGAAGGGAGACCCTGAGCTTCAGCCTGTTGCACCAGATCCTTGGAGTTGATTGTGCAATCCTCCACAGAAGAGCATGTAGCAATCTCCATCCGTTTAGGTAGAAACAGTACAAAGCAGGCTTAGGAGAACATTTCTCCTAGAGTTTGGTAAAATCTCACAAGTGAAGTATTTGGAGAGAATATTGGAGGCAAAACTGCTCCCAACAGAGTGGGATCATTTCCCTCCAAAGACTGGCACCTTGTGCCACCCCCTGCAGCTACAGCTGGGGAGATTAAGCCTAGCTGTGGGTACTAGAGTTGTTCATTATTCCAAAGACCCCAGCAGTCAAAGACAGACATGTCAAGGTGACAGGGCGATGATTCCCAGGGTCTGTGAAGCATATGAAATGGCTCTGGTGGCCCTCAGGACTTTGTGGCTGAGCAGCCACCTGTGGCTCAGTGTCCCGTTGCTGTCAGCCCCCCCCCCCAAGTGTGCCTTCCCCCACATCATCTCATCTGGCCCCGGGCTGGCCCCTTTTGGACCCAGCTTTTGAGTGATAACAAGAAATGACCTGAAAAAGAATGAGTTTCTTTTCTCAGGTTTCCCTATACATGTTCACTTCTGCTTTAGAAATGACAGGGCTGTGAGACTGCAAACACTACTGCTTTATAAAGTCGCCACCGTGTGACCCCTTCCTTTACAGGCTCCTGTGGTCATGCACCTCAGAATGACAGTCTCAGTAGGGCACAGGGTCTCATTTAATGGCCCTTCCTAATCCTTCTGAGTACCTCCAGCCAGAAGACATATCCTAACATCTCTGATTAAACGGAGACTGCTCTGTCATCCCCACTTGACAAGAGTGGATCAAACAGGCTTCAGGCCTGGGATCGTCAGGGTGCTGTGGCTGACGCAGGCTTTGCTGCAGGATTTCAGGGTTGCCAGCTGTTCCAAAGGGATGTTCATAATAAAGTAATTCTGATTTCCCAAGTGGCAGGCTCTGGGGACACCATTCCCTCCTCAGGCAGAGAATGGGGGACTGGGCAAGTGCCCTGAAGGAGTTCGGAGCCCTCAGGGAGCGCAGGCAGGGTACTGGGAAGGCTCCCTGTCCTGGACCAGCTCTACATGCAGGCACGAGGGTGGCCCAGGTCACCAGCAAAGAGTCCCAGAACCTCCGGCAAGAACTCAGGGCTCTAGATTGCCAATTGGAATGTGTGTGGGGCACATGTACATAGATATTTTGGCAGAAAATTTATATTCCCAAGGATCAAGAATTACACTGGACTGAAGATAGATCAGAAAAGAGAATATGGCTGACATTATGTCAAGAGAAATGTCATTCACTTGATCACACTTGAGTAGCATGACCTGTTTAGGAGTGATTAATTAAAGCCAGGAATGCTTTTAATATGGGCTGCCTAGTTCAGAGGTATGCATGGGGATAGGGTGCAGAAACTTATAAAAAAGAAAAGGTGAGTTCACTCTCATTTCCAGAGTGTCATTAAATCATGCCCTGCTTTGATAAAACTGCTAATGGATGATGGCTAAGCAGAACATGTCACAAGTCCGAGGAACAAAGGGCAGGTAGTTTTTGGGCTTACAGCAGCATGTGACCCTGGCAAAAAGCATCCCGGGTCTAAATGAGGCCAGGAAGTCCTTGTTTTCTGGCAGTAACGATTGATGTGTAATACAGGGCTATGTTCTTGATGAAGGCCCTCATGGTCTTTTATAGAAGTGATCTCAGGTACAGGTCTGAGCCCAGGACAGATGACATGTCTGTACGCTGTATAATGTACATCTTCCTAAAAGATGTGAAAATCTACCTGCCAAGGTAGTGCCATCATTAATTGCATATTGTTTTCTGTCATTCATTTTTGTTTCGTTTCGTTGGGAAATTCCTCCAGGTCAGGGGCTGTGCAGTGAAGGAGAAGGGACTGAAGGGTCTCAAGCTTGCAAGATGCAAAGGCCATCAGCCCGAGACCTTTGGGAGTTAAGCTGTGGTTGGGAAGGGCAGATCCCTGCGGCCCAGAACCCGGCCTGGCTGTAACAATGGCAACAAGTGCTCCAGTGGGAGTCTCGCCACTTCACCTGGGAGCAGGGATCGAGGACGGATTGAAGGCTCTCCTTAGGCTTGGCTTTATCCCCAGAAAGGCTTCCTCCGACCCAGTTCACATCCCATGTGTACCCACGACCACACTGATTCCAAACATTCACTTTGTTTTTGCGAGTTGCATTTTTGACATTCATAAAAGTTTAATCAAGAGGAATAATGGCTAATACTGCATTGATTCAGGCTCATGTCGCACAGCCAATTACTGTAATTACTGTCCGAAGGTTGTGTGCACCTGTCACTTTCCATACAGCATTCCACATACACTTTGTCTCATGACATTGACTGTGCAATTGGCAAAAGTTGTGTGATATATATATTGCCAACAATGACAGAAAGAAGGAATAAACAACGAGAGTAGCTGGTGAGGCTGCTTATATACAACCAAACACCTCATGGGATTTGGTTCCTTGGCTTGGAGGTTTGGGGTCTTGGTTTCAGGGAGCGTCCCAGTTCATTGGCTTAATCCCGTGTTTAGTGCCTCTACTCCACCTCCTGGTCCATTTCATTGTGCCTGGGGTCTTAAAAGTTTGCAAGCGGCCATCCAAGGCACCATAGTTGGTCTCCGTTTGCCTGGAGCAAGAGGAAGGAGAGTCAGGAACAGGAGGATGACATGGAATGTGTGGCTAACTGTCTCCATGAACAACTGCCTCATTTGCCATAAGAGCAGAAGAATGGGGTGGTACCTGGCTACCATTACTAAACATTTGTATGAAAGATTCTATAGAAGAATCCTCATCCGAAGGGGGAAAGGCCTAACAGAATTGACCATTCTCATGCACTCCCGCCTTCATGGAGCCGTGAAGGAGAACGAACCCCTGAAACTGTTGCTCTGGGGGGCTCTTTAACCCTTAAATCCAAAATAGCCCCAAACAATAGTTCAGCTTAAACAGTAAAGAAGGTCTGCTTAGAGCACTATGCCCTATGAAGAACTATGTCTATGGGACCAAATTGACAACAGCAACTTGAAAGTTTAGCTAGCAACTTAGGAGGCAGTGAGTTCAAGTGACTGGGGCAGGAATGACAGAGAAGGAGGCCAAGAAGGCTGCCCGCCTCAGAGAATGCCATCGGTGTCACCGACTGGTACCTGGAGAAACTCAGCTTTTTAAAAGGGGAGTAATGGCTTAAGCTCCCTGTATTTGGTTTTAAGTTACGCTATCTGATGGAAATAAGGAACCTGCGTTTTGAAAGCTGAGTGTTAGGAACAGAGTCTGTTCCCATTGTCGGCTACCTCGTACAACAGACTGCCTGACTGCCATGGAAGGAACTACATACATGTTATTACACTGCACACAGTCGCACTGACGGCTGTCGTTAATACTGCCTTTGCTTACTCAATGCACGTTTGGACATTTTGTCTTCTTTATGACACGTGTAATTTCCATAATGTGAAATAAACTAAGCTACTCTTCCAGACACCATGTACAGTATGATCTTCATTGTGATTCGTGTTTAAAAAAAAAAGGAAGCTCTCGGCCTCCCTGTCCCCAGCAGGGGATTTTTTCACCACCGTCTCCACTTGTCTCCATGGCCGAGTCCCCTAGCTGCCCTGAATGCTGCCTCAGTGGCATCTGTAGGCCATGAAGCAAGGCATGGACAAGTCACAGTGCGGGGGCGGGGGCTTGGGGAAGCAGGCAGACGCCATAGGGAGCCGTAGGGAAGATGATCCAGGGAGTGAGCCCCCGGGGAACACGGGGGGCTGTGCTCCTTGGACCTTTGAAAGGCTGATTTTTCAGAAGCAGACCGCTGGGCCTTTCTCGGGAGGCCCCTCTCTGTGGACTCAAACCGCCAGCTGTTTAGTCAGTACTTGAGCGCGTGCCCTTTGACACCACCCAAGGACTCCACAGAGAAGGGCTTTGCTGTCAGCGGCCTCAGAGGAGGCTCTGGCTCACGGGGCCCTGAAGGCCAACAGAGAGGCGCTTTCTGGTCCCGTGCCACCTTCATGGTGCTGGACCCCATCGGTGCAGCCGCTGTGGGGGGGGGGCGGGTCCGCTGGCCTCGAGGGCCCGTCTTCCAGCTGCGTGACGATCACATAGTGCTCGCTTGTGCTCCTCAGGGTTTTCAGTGACTGATTTTCAGAAGTAGGTCTCTGGACCTTTCTGCCTGATCCGTTTCGGTCTGGAAGCTCCACTGAGACGTGCCACCATCGGTGACCCGGATGGCATAGTTTCCAGCATCACAGCCACTGCCAAGCCACCACAGTTTGATAAACAGATAAAAGCTAACAGGTCGTGAAACAAAACTATCAAAAGCATTAGGGAAAATTTTATTATCTTGGGTGGGGATAGACCTTTGGAAGCAAAGCACAACAGTACTGAAGCAATGAAGGAAATATTAATTCAATATGACAGACCCTTAGGGATGCCATGGTATGTACCAGCTGACTGGTGCTGCGCATGCCCTGGGGAGCGAACCCACAAGGCCCCCTACTTAAGGACCTTGCATCCCAGCAGGGCATGCTGGTGCTCCTCCAAATCCTGTGGTGGCCCTTTCACTGTTTCGGGTCCCGCCTTCCAGCTTCAGTGTACTTCGCTGTCCACAGCCCACCTCCACGTCTTTGTAAGGGCCTCATCCCTCAAACTCCTGGGCCTGCTCGGCCTGGGAAAGCGAAGCTGCGGGTGCTCTCTCTGCCCACCGCCCAGAGGGCCTTTCGTCAACGGCTCACTAGTGGGGCTGGCCGTTGCAGATACGGGAAATCCCAGCTCTTTGACCCCACCTTGGGACAACTCTAGGTAGAAAGTGATAGCCCAGAGTCGCCCGTGCTGGATTTTGTCCCCTTCCCGGCCCTGTTTTTCCCACTCTCTTACTCTCCATGTCTGCCTTTTGGGAAATTCCTCAATGGTGGCAGACAGTATTTTTGAAAACATGACTGAAACAAGATTTCTTGTCACAATTGCCCTTGCAGAACCTTGCCACTCCCCCCTCCATGAGGTGGAGTCTCTGTTTCCTCCCCTTGAACTGGGCGGGACTGGGTAGGAACTTCCCTGACCAGTGGAGTTACAGCAGAGACGCTGGGACTTCGGAAGCACGCCATCGTGCAGTGAAGAACTAGAGGCCCCAAGAACGGAACCACGGCCCTCGGAGCCAACTGAGTTAGCAGCTGATACCTAGCACAAAAAATGGCCAGCCATGGGAGTGGGACCTCTTCCAAGGCCACTCCTCCCGCGCTCAGTTTAGCCGCCCCGGCTAATGCTAATGCAGAGAGAGCCACAGTCCGCTCCGCTTTCTCAGGCCAAAAAGCAGACAGGAGCCTTCCCCTAGTGCCTGGCCCAGTGGGAGATTCATGAGCAAAATAAAGGCTTGCTGTTGCTTTAAGTACTAAGTCTTGGGGAGGTTTCTTAAGCAATAATGTTACTAGATCACCAAACTAAGGCATGGGTGAGACAAGACATAAAAAAGATTCGAAATACCACAGCCTCATCTACCCTGAAGAACCAGATGATGCAAAGCCACAACAGATGGACCCAGGCACAATGGGAGATCAATGCACAACAGAACTCAAGTTCTTTTTCTCTTGGCTTAGTTTTTATTGTGTTTGGGTGAAAGTTTACAGAGCAAATTCACTTTCCATACAGCAGTTCACATGCACTTTGTCTCATGACATTGACTGTAATCTCCCACAATGCAACAGCCCCCTCTCATTTTCTTTCCCTAGTTACCTCTTCCCTGTGTCCATTCCTCCATGCACTCCTGCCCCCGAGCTGTCTCTCTGTGCACACACAGCCCTCCTATTCTCCAACGAATGATCTCTCCAAGGAGTGTATCTACCTAATGTAAACATTAAGCTGATATGCCTGTCTTTTGTTTGGCTAGAAGCCACAGGTGTGGGTTCAATTCCAGACCTGAAGGGTAGCTAGCGGCT
>NW_006922234.1:1307585-1308816 GCF_000298275.1 Orycteropus afer afer
TATACATGATCATGGGCACACTCTCCCTGCATAGACATACCTAATGGCAGAACTCAAATTCTTAAGAAGTCCAGGCTTACTGGACCAGTGGAGACTGGAGGGCTCCTGAGACCATCGTACTGAGATCCTCTTTATACTTTGAACTGCAACTATCACCAGGGGTCACTGTTAGAGAAATCACAGATTGGCATGCAAAATAAAAGACATTAGTCATGGATATGGAGTTCCATTACAAAGCCATCTATGTTGTTGTTGTTATGTGCCATCGAGTTGGACCTGACTCATGGCAACCCCTCCTTGGGTTTCCGAGGCAGTTATCACTACGGAAGTAGATTGCCCCATCTTCCTTCCGGTGAGTGGCTGGTGGGTTTGAACCACCATCCTTCTGGCTAGCAGGCAAGTGCCTTAGTCATTATGCTACACCAAAAAGTCAACAAATACTCTAAAACAAACACAAGAAGACAAAGGGATCAGGGACTCTAGAGTAGTGGAAATGGAACAACCAGAACACAATGAATGGGAATGTTGACACACGGAGGCAAATGTAACTCATGTCATTGAATGACTTGTGTGGAAATTGTCAAATGGGAAGCTAATTTGCTGTGTCAACTTTCACTGAAGACACAATAAAATATTCATAAAAAATAACAAAGTCAATGTGTAAATTATATTGTATGTGGTGAGGTATAGGAAAAAGGAAAAGCATGGCATCCAGAGGATTGTTTGTGGCTTGGGGCCATGGAAGGGCAGCTGCGTAACTGAATCCAGTGGGAAGATGAGGTCTGATCGACTTGAAGGAGAAGAGGGAGTCATCCACGGAGACATGTGTGAGAGCATCCAAGGCAGAGGGAACAGACCATGCCAAGGCCTTTATTCAGCAGGAATCCTGGACTGTGGATGCACAGCCAGAAGACCGCTGGGGTTGGAATGGAGTGGGCAAGAGAGAGAGTAGCTGAGGAGGTGGAGAGGTAATGGGAGACTCATAGATTATAATATAAGGCCCTGCTGTACATTACTAGGTCTTTAGCACGGAAGGATATTGAAGAGGACACATAATTGACACACATTTTGAAAGGATCATTCCTAGCTTCTGTGTTGAGAATACACTATTGTTGTTGTTAAGTGCCGTCGAGTTGTTTCCGACTCATAGCGACCCCATGCACAACAGAACGAAACACTGCCCAATCCCACGCCAGCCCCACAATCCCTGCTATACTTGAGCCCATCATCA
>NW_006922234.1:1325635-1335130 GCF_000298275.1 Orycteropus afer afer
GACAACTTCCAATTTTCCTAGATTCATACTTCGTACATTCCATGTTCCGATTATTAATGGATGTTTGCAGCTGTTTCTCCTCAATTTGAGTCATGTCACATCTGTTGAGTCTTCCTAACTATGAGCCTGGTATGTTCATCCATTTATGTAGATCTCTTATAAAGGAAAGCCAGGGCATTCAGGAGAGAGGGAGCAAGCAACAGAGGGATCCAGGTAAGGGGTGGGACACAGGCCCCAACCCCCAAGTGGTGGGAAAAGTGGAGGAAAAATTGAGGTCTCAAAAGCTTTACTTTATCCACGTCAGTAAGGTTTGTTCTACTCTGATGATGCCGCCCTTTCTCAGTCGTATTTTGAGAGCCTTCCAACTAAGTGGCTTGTCCTCCTACACTGTATCAGGCAGTGTTTCCAGGCTATTCATATAATTGCCTAGTATTGGATTGGACAGTGTTTCTCTGCTATTCGTAAGGTTTTCCCTGGCCAATTCTTGGAGAAGTGGATGGCTTCTTCCTTCTTCCTAGTCTTTCTCAATCTGCAAGCCACGCTGAAACCTGTGCACCATGTGCAACCCCACTGGCATTTGAAATACCTGTAGAACAGCTTCAAGCCTCACAGGAACATGCCACCAGAGTACGACAAACCAGCAGAGAAGTTTGTCATCCTTAGTTTTTAAAAACCTCTCCACACTCCCCTTACCTGGATCCCTCTGGCCCTTGCCCTTGCTTGCTCTCTCCTGGATGCCCTGGCTTTACTTTCCTTTTCCCTCTGCTTTTCCTGCCTCTTGGGGCTTGAGGCCTGGGTCCCTCCCCTTACCTGGATTCTTCTGCCACTTGCTCACTCTCTCCTGGATGCTCTGGCTTTCCCTTCCTTTCCCCTCCACTTTTCCCACCGCTTGGGGTTTGGGGCCTGTGTCCCACCCCTTACCTGAATCCCTCTGCTGCTTGCTCCTTCTCTCCTGAACCCCCTGGCTTTCCTTTATAAGATATATACATAAATGGATGAACATACTCATAGTTAGGAAGACTCAACATTGTAAAAATATCCATACTACCCAGAGCAATCTATACATTCAATGCAATCCCAATCCAGATACCATCAACATTCTTTAAGCACATGGAAAAAACAATCACTAATTTTATATGGAAAGGAAAGAGACTTCAGATAAGCAAAGCACTGTTGGAGAAGAACAAAGTAGGATGTCTTGCATACTCCCAGCTCTCAAAACCTACTATACAGCCACAGTAGTCAAAACACCCTGGTATTGGTAAATGATAGACACAGAGACCAGTGGGACAGAATTGAGAACCCAGAAATAGATCATCCACCCATGGTCAGCTGATCTTTGACAAAGGACTGAAATCCATTCAATGGGGGAAGAGATAGCCTCTTTAACAAATAGTGCTTGAAAAACTGGGTATCCATTTGCAGAAAAATGATACAAGATCCATACTTCACACCATACACAAAAACTAGTTCATCAAAGAAAAAAATAGGGGCTAACTTTGGGGCCCTAATTTATAGCATATATAGACTATAATGAATAACCCAATATGCACAAACAGTAGAAGATAAACTAGATGATTGGGACCTTCCAAAAATTAAATTTTTATGTGCATCAAAAGACTTCAAAAGAGTAAAAAGAGAGCCTACAGATTGGGAAAAAAATATTTGGCAACAATGTATCCAACAAGAGCAGTATCTCTAAAATTTAAGAAAACTCTTAACACCTCAACATCAAAAAGACAAACAGTCCAATTAAAAAAATGGGCAGAAGACATTAAAAGACACTTCACCAAAGAAGATATTCAGGTGGGCAACAATCACATGAAGAAATGTTTGCAATCATTAGCCAATAGCCATTAGAGATGCAAATCAATAAAACAATGAGATACCATCTCACCCCAACACTAACAGCAAAGTTCACCCAGACAGAAAAATAGCAAATGCTGGTGAGGATGTGGAGCGGTTGAGATTCTGATACACTCCTAGGCTGCTGATGTTGTTGTTAGATGCCGTCGAGTCCTCTCTGACTCATAACGACCCTGTGCCCAGCAGAACGAAACACTGCCCAGTCCTGTGCCGCCTCGTGTTCCTTGCTATACCTGAGCACATTGCTGCAGCCACTGTGTCTATCCATCTCGTTGAGGGTCTTCCCCTTCCACTTTACCAAGCATGATATCCTTCTCCAGGGAATGGTTCCTTCTGACAACGTGACCAAAGTAGGCGAGATGAAGTCTGGCCATTCTCGCTTCTGTGGAACATTCTGGCTGCACTTCTTCCAGGACAGATTTGTAAGTCCTTTTAGCAGTCCATGGTACCCTTAGCATTCTTTTCCAACACCACAACTCAAAAGCATCAACTCTTCTTCAGTCTTCCTTATCCAGCTCTCACATGCATAAGAGACAATTGAAAGCACCATTGTGCACCTTAGTCTTCAAGGAGACATCTTTGCTCTTCATCACTTGAGAGAGGTCTTTTGCAGCAGATTTGCCCAATACAATACATTGTCTGATGTCTTGACTGCGAAGTCTTGACTGCTGCTTCCATTGGTGTTGATTGCTGAGCCAAGTAATATGAAATCCTTGACAACTTCAATCTTTTCTCCATCCACCATGAAGCTATTTATTGGAATAGTTCTCAGGATTTTTGTTTTCTTTATATTGAGGTATAATCTATACTGCAGACTGAAGTCTTTAATCTTCATCAGTAAGTGCCTCAAGTCATCCTCATTTCAAGCAAGCAAAGTTGTGTCACCTGTATATCGCAGGTTGTTAATGAGTCTTCCTCTGATCCTGATGCCACATTCTTCTCTATACAATCCAGCTTCTTGGATTATTTGCTCAGCATACAAGTTGAGTAAGTATGGTCAAAGATACAACCTTGATGCATTCCCTTCTTGATTCTGAACCATGTAGTATCCCCTTGTTCTGTTCGGACAACAGCCTCCTGATCTATGTACAGGTTCCTCCTGAGTACAATCAAGTGTTCTGGAATTCCCATTTGCTATAAAGGTAAGGAGGCCACATCTTCTGACCTCCTCTAACCACACAAGAGGAAAACAGAATCACTATCAGTAGCCCAAGGCCCATTACTGTGAGGCCAGACATGCTACCTCCCTCCAGCCCTTTCACCAACCCTGACACCAACCGTTCCTCCCACAGCACCCACCTTTCTGCTGGGTTTGATAAGTCGCTGCGGTGGCCACACAGAATTCACAAATTATGGGGTTCATTAGGGAAGCACTAGGCTACAATTCAAGTTCAGGAAAAACGTTCAGTCTCTCCCAGCCCACCATCTCTCAGCCAACAGTCTCTCACAGTCTCTCTCCCAGCAGTGCATGTCCATTAGTGTCTCACTCAGCAATGCGTGCCTCTTGCATCTCTTTCCCAGCAGCATGTGTCTCTCAGGAGGGCGTGTCTCTTTCAGCAGCATGTCCTTCTCAGCCAGTAGTCAGAGAGACTCTTCTGCCTCTAGGAGGCCTCCTTTTGAGCCTGGCAGAATGGCCAAATTAACCAATCATAACATCATAATTTTAAGCACCTGAGAGACAGCGAACTTCCCAGAAGATTGTTTTGTGCTGCTCCCAACAGAAATACCTCAGGTGGATGATTTTAACAATCAAGAGCTACTCAGTTTCTCACAGCAAATTCCACCATGGAGTTTACAAAGACTTATGGCTAGAAAAGCCATACCAAGTGATTTACTACAGCACACCATTCTTCTCAATGTTATCCACAATTTGTTATGATCCACACAATTGAATGCATTTGCATAGTCAATGAAACATAAGTAAACATATTTCTGGTATTCTTTGCTTTCAGCCAAGATCCATGTGACATCAGCAATGATATCCCTTGTTCCACATCCTCTTCTGAATTCTGCTTGCATTTGTGGAAGTTCTCTGTCAATATACTGCTGCAACCGTTTTTGAATTATCTTCAGTAAGATTTTACTTGCATGTGATATTAATGACATTGTTCGATAATTTCCACATTCTGTGTGTCTTGGTTACCTAGTGCCACTCTAACAGAAGATACCACCAATGGGCTGGCTTTAACAAATAGGAGTTTATTCTCTTACAGTTTGGAGGCTGTAAGTCCGAATTCCAAGTGCCAGGCTCTAGGGGCTGGGTGAAAGCCTCTCAACCTTGAGCTTCAGCTCTGCCTCCTGCTCCTGGCCCACTGAAGCTAGAGGCTTTTCTTCACTCAGCTGCTGGCTGCTGAAACTGCCAAGCCCAAGGTTGACAAGTAAAAAGGCACAGTCCTGATGTTACCAAACCACATGGCAGGCCATTAATTCAAGTCCATGAAAAGTCCCAAGATTGGCAGAGCATGGCAGGCTGCTGAACTACTCAGCTACATGCTGGGTTCAAGCGTGCCATCAACTAGAGACCATTCCCAAAGCTGCTGCTTATATATGGGAAGCAGACTGCATCTCTAAAGCAGTCTCACCATGGGGAATACTACATCCAGCTGCCCACTCAACCAGGCCCAGCCAAGTTGACACACAAACTTAACTACCACACTGTGGGATCACCTTTCTTTGGAATGGGTACAAATATGGATCTCTTCTAGTCAGTTGGCCAGGTAGCTGTCTTCCAAATCACTCAAGTGAGTGCGTCCAGCAGGGCATCCATTTGTTGAAACATCTCAGTGGGTATTCAGTCAATTCCTGGAATCTTGTTCTTCACCAATTCTTTCAGTGCAGCTTTGACTTCTTCCTTCAGTACCATTGGTTCTTGATCATACGCCACCTCCTGAAATGGATAAACACTGACCAATTCTTTTTGGTACAGTGACTCTGTGTATTCCTTCCATCTTCTTTTGATGCTTGCTGCATCATTCAGTATGAGGTCTGGTAGTGAAGTGCCTAAGGCATTTGACTGCTAACCACAAGGCTGGGGGCTCAAGCATTTTGCCCAGAGAATCTTTCAATATTGCAACTCCAGGCTTAAATTTTTTCCTCAGTTCTTTCAGCTTGAGAAATGCCAAGCTTGTTCTTCCCTTTTGTTTTTCTAACTCTAGGTCTTTGCACATTTTATTATAATAATTGGCTTTATCTTCTCGAGCTGCTCTTTGAAATCTTCTGTTCAGTGCTTTTATCTTGTAATTTCTTCCATTGCTTTAGCTACTGTCCACTTGATGGCAAGTTTCAGAGTCTCTTCTGACATCCATTTTTCTTCCTTTCTTGTCTTTTTAATGACCTCTTGCTTTCTTCACGTATGATGTTCTTGATGTCATCCCACAATTCCTCTAGTTTTCAGTCATTGGCATTCAATGCCTCAAATCTATTCTTTAAATGGTCTCTAAATTCAGGAGGGATATTATCATGGTCATATTTTTGCTCTAATGGACTTATTTTAATTGTCTTAAACTTCAGCTTGAATGAGTATATGACCGGTTGATGATCTGTTCCACAATCAACTCCTGGCCTTGTTTTGGCTGAACGTACTGAACTTCTCCATTGCCCCTTGCCACAGATGTAGTCAATCTGATTCCTGTGTACTCTAGCTGGTGAGTCCATGTGTATAGTCATTGCTTATGTTGTTGGAAAAAAAAGGTATTTGCAATGAATAAGTCGTTGGTCTTGCAAAATTCTATCATGCAATCTCCAGCATTATTTCCATCACCAAGGACTTATTTTCCAACTACTGGTAACTCTTCTTTATTTCCAACTTTTGCATTCCAGTCACCAGTGATAATCAACACATCTTGATTGCATGTTCGATCAATTTCAGACTGCAGAAGTTAGCAGAAATCTTCAATATGCTCATCTTTGGCTTTGGTGGTTGGTGCGTAAATTTGGATAATAATGATATTAACTGATCTTCCTTATAGGCATATGGATATCATCCTATCACTGACAGCATTGTACTTCAGGACAGATCTTGAAACACCCTTTGTGATAATGAATGCCACACCATTCTTCTTCAATTTGTCACTCCCGGCATAGTAGACAGTATGGTTGCTTGATTCCAAATGGCCAAAACCAGCCCATTTCAGCTCACTAATGCCTAGGATATCTCTTTATGTATTCCATTTCATTTTTAACAACTTCCAATTTTCCCAGATTCATACTTTGTACATTCCGTGTTCCAGTTATTAATGGATGTTTAGATATGTTTCTGTTCATTTTGAGTCGTGCCACATCAGCCAATGGAGCTCCCAAAAGCTTTATTCTATTCATTACAGTAATCTCTACTCTGAGGAGTCAGCTCTTCCCCAGTCAAAATTTGAGTGCCTTCCGACCTGAGGCGCTCATCTTCCAGCACTATGCCGGACAATGTTTCAGGGCTGTTCATAAAGCTTTCCAGTAATATATCAGACACTGTTTCACTGCTATTCATAAGGTTTTCAGTGGACAGTCCTTTGAGAAGTGGATGGCCTCTTCCTTCTTCTGAGTCTGTCTCAGTCTGGAAGCTCCACTGAAACCTCTCCACCATGGGGGACCCTGCTGGCATTTTGGAACATAGTGTCCAGCCTCACAACAAACATAAGCCACCACAAGATGACAAACTGACAGACAAGTTCATTTCCCTTAGTTGTTCCCAACCACTCTGCACATGCCTTCCTCAGGCCCTGGCCTTAATATAGAGCCACCCCCAAGTGAAAAGCAGCCGCCAAGCCCCGGGCCCACCTGCCTCAGTCACCGGCCTTTGTATAGAGCCACACCCAAGCGAAAAGTAGCCTCCAAGCCCTGAGTCTATCTACCTCAGTCCCCTGCCTTAATAACGAGCCACATCCAAGCAAAATGCAGCCTCCAAGTCCCTGGCCTGCCTACCTCAGGTCCCTGCCTTAATATAGAGCCACCCCCAAGTAAAAAGCAGCCTCCAAGCCCCTTGTCCATCTGCCTCATTTCCCAACTTTAATAAAGAGCCACACCCAAGTGAAAAGCAGCCTCCAAGCCCTGGGATTTGCTGGAGGACTGTAAAATCATACAACCACTGTGGAAATAAGTATGGCAATTCCTTGAAAAGTTGGAAATAGAAATAGCATTTGATCCGGCAATCTTGGTACTCGGTATGTATCCTGAAGAAGTAAGAGCTAGGACACAAATAGATACACGCACACCCAAGTACATCACAGCACTTTTCACAATAGCAAAGAGATGGATACAATCTGTGTGCCCACCAATAGAAGAATGGATAACCAAACTAAGGTACACATATACAGTGGAATATTATGTAATAATAAAGAATAATGATGAATCCTTGAATCACCTCATAATATGGATGAACTTGGAGGACATTATGCTGAGTGAAATAAGTCAATCACAGAAGGGCAAATACTGTATTAGTTCACTATTGTAAAAAGTCAAAGAAAGGTTTATATATGGAAAGAAACTTTCTTTGTTGGTTACCAGGGATAGGATGGAGGGGAAGGAAAATTGCTAGATGGGTAAGAGACACAAATATTGATTTGGATGAAAGGACAGGCAATATACCAAATGCAAGTGACCAACACAATAAAACTAAGGAAAAGGAAGACACTGAGAGGTGTACAAAAGGCACAGACAACAAAAATAAACACTTTTACATATACAACACTGTATTATCAGTGATAATAAACATTAATCTATGGGTAAATAGATGGGTAGACAGGCTGAATGATCAGGTATGTCTAAGCAAAAAGGAATATACCCATGACCATATATAGGGTTGGCAGATATTTCTACGTATGTACTTGTATGTGCTGTAACAATGTCCATATAAATGGAATTAACAGGGGACAAAGCTATGATAATGTCTTAGGCACAGTCAACCACCTTGATAGAGTGAATTGTTGGACCTGTGTGCTCAGGGCCATGGTCATGGGGAACATCAAACTCAATTTGCATAACCTATTACACAAAAACATTGTTCTACATTGTACTTTGGTGAGTAGCGAATGGGGTCTTAAAAGCTTGCAAGCAATCATCTAGATGCAACAATGGTTCTCTCCTCATCCAGAGCAAAGAATAATGAAGGAAGCAAAAGATACATGGAAATAATTAGTCCAAAGGATTAGTGGACCATGTGGACCTCAGCCTACATGACCTTGAGAGACAGAAGAACTAGATGGTGCCTGGCTACAACTGTCAACCACTTGGAAAGGGATCAGTGCAGGAGATCCTGGATAGAGTGGGAGAACAGTGTAGAACAAAACTCAGAATCATTTAATAAAGACTAAATTTACTGGTCTGATGGACTCTGGTGAGACACCCAAGACTATGGCCCCTAGTTACCTTTCAGACATGGAATTGAACCCACTCCCATGGCTTTCAGCCAAACAATAAACAAGCATGTAAGGTGAACATTTATACTAGACAGATACACTCCTTAGAATTATCAATCATGGGAACCTGATGAGCAGTATTTGCATAGGGAGATAGCTTAGTGAGAAGGAATGCATAGCAAAGAAGGACACATGGAAGAGGTAAGTACAGTGAGGAAGCAGGAAGAGATCTGTTATGTTATGGGGATTGCAGTTAATGTCATGAAACAAAATGCATATCATCTGCTATATGGAAAATGAATTTTCTCCATACACATTAACTAAAATAAAAATAAAAATTAATATAAATAAATAAAAAGGACACAAAGAAATGGAAACCACAGGGAGAAATTGGGAGGTGAAATGTTACACTGTGGGGAATGTAAGCAGTGTCACAAAACAAATGTGCATAATTGTTGAACATGAAATGAATCTGCTTAGTAAAATTTCATGTAAATCACAATAAAAAGTGTTTTTTAAAAAACAGTATTAAGGGCAGAGTGAGGAAGAACAGGTGGGAGATTATTTCACTAAGACAAGAAAGAGTAGCTTGGACCAGCATGGTAGCACTAGAAGGGTGGAGATGGGGTCAGATTTTGCCTGGTTTAAGTAAAACCACATGTGCTGATGGATTGATGTGGGCCAGAAGAGTCCAGAATGACTGCAGGGTGAAAGATGGGGTACCACAAACACAAGTTGGAAAGACTGTGGGTTGAACAGTCTTATAGAAGCAAGATCAGGGATCAGGAATTCTCAGAACCAACCAGGCAGGCCTTCCTTGGCAAGTGGAGAAGACACTGGAGAAGGTCAGAGTCCTCTCAGAATGGGTGGGAGGAATGGTGCCAAGGGACCTAGACTTGGACTTGGGAAGACTGAGGTCAAGTACACTCATACAAGGAAATGGAAAAGGCAGGTAGGCAGCTAGACATAGGAATTGGAGACTTGGGGAAACATCTGGGATTGAGATACATGTGTGGAGGAGGTGATAAGCTGGGTGGAGTGAGCATGCGTGGGGATGCTGTTCTAAATACGGGGGCCAAGAAAGCCTGGCTGAGGGGGTGACACTGGAGAAGGACTTGGAGGAGGTCAGGGAGTGAGCTGGGGGAAGAGAGGGGCAGACAGGAAAGAGGCCGTGCAAAGGCCCTGAGGCAGGAAGGCACTGGGGTGTTTCAGAATGGACGAGGAGGCCATAGTGGCTGGATCAGAGTGAGCAAGGGGGAGAGGAAAGGGGGTGGCACCACTGTGG
>NW_006922234.1:1335230-1335809 GCF_000298275.1 Orycteropus afer afer
GGACCATGGGAACCTCAGACTTCATGACCCTGAGGCCAGAAGAAGTGATGGTGCCTGGCTACCAATGCCAACCACTTGAAAAGGGATCAAAATGGAAATCTTGGGCAGAGTGGGAAGAAAAATGTGTAACAAAATTAAAAAACACAAAAATCACCAGAATTACTGGACAGATAGAGACTGGTGGAACCCGCAAGAGTGTGGCCCAAGGTTATCTTTCAGGCCTCGAACCAGACTCACTTCTGTGGATTAGCTCTCAGTCATAGAAAGGCCTATGCACAGAACACCTACCCTGGGGAGATGCACCCATCTACCATGTTGTTGTTGTTGTTGTTAGGTGCCATCGAGTCGTTTCTGACTCATAGCAAGCCCATGCACAGCAGAACGAAACACTGCCTGATCCCGCGCCAGCTCCCCGTTCCCTGCTATACTTGAGCCCATCATCGCAGCCACTGTGTCAATCCATCTTGTTGAAGGCCTCCCCATCTTTCCACGACCCTCCACCCTACCAAGCATGACATCCTTCTCCAGGGAATGGTCCCTTCTGACAACATGACCAAAATAGGTGAGACGAAGTCTAGC
>NW_006922234.1:1338630-1339295 GCF_000298275.1 Orycteropus afer afer
GAGAGCTTTTTATTGTTGGGATTGTAATCGGGGCCATGAAGCCAAATGTGCATAAACTGTTGAGAGTAAAACCAATCTGCTTTGTGTATTTGCACACAAATCAATTTAAAAACGTGGAAAAAGAAAAAGCAATACAACCCAGCCTACAAAGCAGCAGTAAAATCCAATCATAACTGGGTGAGAACTCAGTAATAAAAGGAGAACAGATTGGGAAGGATGATATCAGACTGCCTTGATTTGCAGTCAACATGATCATCTACATATAAAATTCCATGGAACCGGCTGGTTCTGGCAAGATGGCGGACTAGGCAGAAACACTATACAGACCCTCTTCAACAAAGAAAAGGGAAACCAATTAACACAGACACAGAAGATAATCTTAGACCCCTGAGCCTTGAAAGGAAGGATATAGAAGTGGACTAAACCCCAACTAGCAGAAGAATTTGTGTGAAAATAACAAAAAAGGAGACATACAGAGCTGAAGTCTGGCAGCGATCCTGAGCGACCCTGATGGCACAGACAGCTTGGAGATTCCCGAGTGGTGGTAGGACCTAAAAATTAACCTAAAAATCACCCTGCTAGTCAGGGAATGCACAGACTGTGCACAGTGGCTGGGGAACAAACGGAAAAGGTGAAGAGAAAGGTGGGCTGAGCTGTGGACTTTT
>NW_006922234.1:1339395-1341739 GCF_000298275.1 Orycteropus afer afer
TCAAGAAGGACCCGGAATAGCAGCTGTCCCTGCCCGCCGCAATGGAAAGCCCCACGATTCAGGACCCATCAGTTAAGAGTACTCAGCAGGGTCTTGCCTCAGTAGTGAAGACACATTCATGGTAGCCTAAAAGCCACTCTAGTCACACTGAGCAAATATTAAAAGCAAGACTCGAACAGGACATATCCTGTCCAGGAATTTTAACAGCACCCCAGAACAAGGCAAAAATCCAGGTACCCAAGGTAAAATTCACAATGTCTGACATCCCATCTAAAATACCCAGGCCTCGAAAGAACTATACAAAGAAAACTACAAAACACTACAACAACCAATTACAAGAGACCTACATAAATGGAAAAACATGCCATGTTCATGCACAGGAAGAGTGAATATTGTGAAAATGTCAATACTAACCAAAGAAATCTATACGTTTAATGCAATCCCAATCCAGATTCCATGAACATTCAAGGACATGGAAAAACTAATCACTGATATTATATGGAAAGGAAAGAGGCCTTGGATAAGCAAAGCACAGCTGAAGAAGAAAAACAAAGCAGAAGCTCTCACACTCCCCCATCTCAAACCCTGTTACATAGCCACAGTCGTCAAAACAGCATGGTATTGGTATAATGACAGACAAATAGACCTCAAAATTCAACCTCACTGCCATCAAGGTGATTCTGAATCATAGCGACCCCCACTAGGTTTCCAAGGCAGTAAATCTTTACAGAATTAGATTGTTCCAGCTTCCTTCTGTGGAGTGGCTGGTGGGTTTGAACCGCCAACCTTTTGGTTAGCAGTCAAATGACTTAGGCACAGTACCACCAGACCAGTGGAACAGATTTGAGAATGCAGAAATAGATTCACCCTTCTATGGACAGCTAATCATTGACAAAGGGCAAAACCCATTCAATGGGGGGAGAAATAGCCTCTTTAACAAATGGTGCAAGCAAAATTGGATATGCACTTGCAAAAAAAGAAAAGAAAAGAAAAAGAAACAAGATCCATACCTCAAACCATGCACAAAAATGAACTCAAGCTGGATCAAAGACCTCAATGTAAAACCCAAAACTATAAAGTTTATCAAAGATAAAATAGGGGAAAATCTAGGGGCCCTAATTTATAGCATAGTCCAAAATGCACTAGCAGCAGAAGATAAAGTGATGGCTGGGACCTTGTAAAAATTAAATTCTTAAGTGCATTGAAAGACTTCTCCAAAGGAATAAAAAGAAAACCTACAGATTGGAAAAAAAATTGGCTACAACATATCCAAAAAGAGACTTCTCTCTAAAATTTATATAAAACTTCAACACCTCAAATAAAAAAGACAAACAATCCAATTCAAAAATGGGCCAAAGATATAAACTCCTTTCACTAAAAAAGAGATACAGGTGGCCAACAAACACACAAGGAAATGCTCACAATCATTAGGCACTAGAGAAAGGCAAATCAAAACAAGAATGAGATATCATCTCACTCCCACAGTAATAGCGAAGTTCAACTAGCAGAACATAACAAATGCTGGCATGGGTGTGGAGAGATTGGAACGCTCACTGCTGGTGGGACAGTAAAATGATACAGCCACTGTTTAAAATGGTATGGTGTTTCCTTAAAACGACTGGAAATAGAAATACCATTTGATCCACCAATTCCAGTATTAGGAATATATCCTAAAGAGGTGTTATCCAAGACACAGATAGACATATGCACACCCATGTTCACTGCAGCAGTATTCACTATGCAAAGAGATGGAAACAATCTGAGTGCCCATCAACAGATGAATGGATAACCACACTATGGTGCATTCACACAATGGAGTACTATGCAACATTAAAGAATGATGAAGAATCTGCAAAACATATCATAATTTGGATGAACTTGGAGGGCATTATGCTGAGTGAATTAAGTCAATCACAGGATTAATATTGTATGAGTCCATTATTATAAAAAGTCAAAGAAAGGTTTAAGGAGAGAAGGAAAGTTACGTTGTTGGTTACCAGGGATGGGTGGGAAGGGGATGGAAAATACCTGATTAGTTAAGAATCATGTGCTGACTTGGGTGAAGGGACAGGCAATATAACAAAAGTGTGTGATCAGCTCAATAACAATAGGGAAAAGGACACAGAAATGTGCACAAATATATACAAAACAGAGGCAAATATTATTACATTCACAATACTGCATTCCTGGTAACAATAAACACTAGTCTACGGGTAGACACAGAGACAGGTGAGAAGATCAGGTGTGGGTAGGCGAATAGGAATAATCCATGACCCTAGATAAATTTGGTTGATGGTACTCCTACATATGTATTTGTGCTACAAAAATATCCCATATAATCAAT
>NW_006922234.1:1344138-1345014 GCF_000298275.1 Orycteropus afer afer
TATGCTACCAGAGCTCCTACCATTTATAATAGCTACCAAAAAAAAAAAAAAAATTAAATACTTGGGAATAAATCTTATCAGGGACACAAAAGACCTCTGCAAAGAAAACTATACAAAACTACTTCAAGAAACCATAAGAGATCTACATAAATGGAAGAAAATCCCATGCTCGTGGACAGGAAGATTGAACATTGTGAAAATGTTAATTCTACCCAAAGCAATCTATACATTCAATGCAATCCCAATCCAGATCTGATCAACATTCTTTAGGGATATGGAAAAACCATTCACTAACTTTATATGGAAAGGAAAGAGACCTCAGAGAAGCAAAGCACTATTGAAGAAGA
Source organism: Orycteropus afer afer (assembly GCF_000298275.1). Taxonomy (NCBI): domain Eukaryota; kingdom Metazoa; phylum Chordata; class Mammalia; order Tubulidentata; family Orycteropodidae; genus Orycteropus; species Orycteropus afer. Next base: position 1,344,486 of record NW_006922234.1, read on the forward strand.
AGAACAAAGTAGGAGGTCTCACACTGCTGGATCTCAAAACCTACTCTACAGCCACGGTAGTAAAAATTGCCTGGTATTGGTTTAATGACAGATGATACATAGACCAATGGAATAGAATTGAGAACCCAGAAATAGATCCATCGACATATAGTCAGCTGATCTTTGACAAAGTGCTGAAATCCAGTAAATGGGGAAGAGAATGTTTAATAAATGGTGCTGCCAAAACTGGATATCCATTTGCAGAAAAATGGAACAAGATCTGTACCTCACACCATACACAAAAACGAACTCCAGATGGATCAAAGACTTATATGTCAAACCTAAAAGTATAGAGTTCCTCAAGGAAAAACTAGGGGCAAATTTATGGGTCCTACCAGCCACTCCTCGGAATGAAGGTGAGTCACTCTACTTCTGTAGTGATACTGTCTCGGCAACCCAAGGAGGGGTCGCTATGAGTTGGGTCTGAGTCGATGGCACATAGCAACAACAACAACAATAGTATATGGCATAAATAGACTATCAAGCATAA
>NW_006922235.1:0-593 GCF_000298275.1 Orycteropus afer afer
TCTTTTTAGTGAGCTCTTGCTCTCTTCATGGATAATGTTCTTGATATCCTCCCACAATTCTTCTGGTTTTTGGTTGTTGGTGTTCAGTGCATGAAATCTATTCTTTAGACGATCTCTAAATTCAGGGGGGATATATTCAAGATCATATTTTGGCTCTCTTGGACTTATTTTAATTTTCTTTAACTTCAAGTTGAACTTGCATATGAGCAGTTGATGGTCTGTTCCACAATCAGCTCCTGGACTTGCTTTGGCTGAAGATATTGAGCTTTTCCACCGCCTCTTGCCACAGATGTAGTCTATCCTACTCCTGTGTGTTCCATGTGCTGAGGTCCACGTGTAGAGCAACCGTTTGTGTTGTTATAAAAAAGTGTTTGCAATGAGTAAGTCGTTGGTCTTCCTAAATTCTACCTTGCGAGTTCCAGCATTATTTCTGTCACCAAGGCCAAATTTTCCAACTGTCAGTGATTCTTCTTTGTTTCCAGCTTTTGCATTCCAGTCACCATTGGTAATAAACACATCCTGATTGCATGTTCAGTCAATTTCAGACTGCAGAAGTTGATAAAATCTTCAATTTCCTCATCTTTTGCTTTGGT
>NW_006922235.1:2622-7129 GCF_000298275.1 Orycteropus afer afer
TCTTCTTCCGTCTTCCTTATTCATTGGCCAGCTTTCGCATGCATATGAGGCTATTGAAAATACCATGGGTTGAGCAGGTAAACCTTAATCTTCAAAGAGACATCATTGTTCTTCAGCACTTTAAAGAAGTCTTTTACAGCAGATTTGCCCAGTGCCATAGTTGTCTGATTTCTTGACTGCTGCTTGCATTAATGTTGATTGTGGAACCAAGTAATATGAAATCTTTGACAACTTCAATCTTTTTTTCCATTTATTTTAAGGCTGTTTGTTGGTCCAGTTGTGAGGATTTTCATTTTCTTTTATTATTCCATTATCTTTTGTTATTTCTTTATGTATTCAAATTCCATGTTTCCTTCTTTCTGAATAAATTCCTTTAACATTTGTTGGAAGTAGATTTACTAGCAGTTTTGGTTACCTACTGGTGCTCTGGCAGGAATAGACCACAAATGGGATGGCATTAACAAACAGGAGTTTATTTTCTTATAATTCTGGAGGCTATAAGTCTGAGTTCAATGTCCTAGACTCTCAACCTTGGACTTACGCTCTGTCTCCTATTCCCACCCTACCGAAGCTGGAGGTTTTTCTTTACTCAGGCAGCTTCTGGCTGCTGAAGCTGACAAACCCAAGGTTGACAAGTAAAAAGGCATAGTCCCAGTATTAACAAACAACATGGCAGGGCACTAATTCAAGTCCCAAATTGGCAGGGCATGGCAGGGGGCTGAACATCGACTTGGCCAAAAAAAGCTAGAGACCTTCCTCAAAGTTGCTTCTTATATATTGGAAGCAGATCACATCCCTAAAACAGCTACTCAACTGCTCCAATAGATTCCACATGTAATAGATTGCCAGTCTCACTGTAGGGAGTAACTACATCCAGCTGCCCAGCCAATCAACTAGGCCAAGCTGAGTTACACACAAGCTTAACTACCACACTAGCCATGAATTATCTGTTTTTGGATATCTGAGAATATCTTCATTTCTCCTTGAGTTCTGAAAGATATTTTTGTTTTGCATAAAATTCTGGGTTCCTAGTTATATGTTTTGTTTTGTTTTATTGTTTATTTTCAGAATTTAAACATGTCCCACTGTCTTATTTTCATTAGTTCTGATTGAAAGTTTCTGCATGTTTCATATTTGGTTCTCAATATGTAATATTTTTTTCTTCCATCTTGGTGCCTCAAAGTGTTCTCTTAATGTTAGTTGTTTTATGATTTGACAGCGATGTTCCTAGCTTTTATTCTTCTTCTATTATTATCATTATTTCTCTGAGCTTTTGAATCTGATTACTTATTTCTATTTCCTTTCTTTTTCCTTCTTTCTTTTTTCTTCTCATTCTGAAAACCATTAAAATATTCTACCTTGTCTCTTTTACATTTCCGGTACTCTAGTTATATGTATGTTAAGATGTTTGATATTGGCCCATAACTTTTGGAATCTTCATTCTGGACTTTTTACTCTTTCCTTGTTTTAACTTCAGATAATTCTGCTCTTCTCTATTCAATTTCATTAATTCTTTTTGTGTTCTGTCCATTTTTATGAAAAAATCCATTGAATAAATATTTTATATCAGATATTTCTTTCTAGCACTCTAAAGAACTTCTAAAACTATTTTTGTGTCTCTGCTGAAATTCCCTACTTCTCATTCTATTCATGCATATTGTTCACCATTTCCGCTACAGAATTTAACCTACTAAGCATAGCTATTTTCAAGTCCCATTAGGGTAATTCCAACATTCACGTCATCTCAGAGGAGCTCTTTATCTGTTGATAATGTATCATTTTTGTTACTTTTTTGCCTATCTTATTATCTTTGAGTATTTGATTTTGATGTAGAGAAATGTAGAAATCAAGATATTTACAGATACAAATGAGCACTTCTTTTTGTGGCAAGTCATTACCTTGGGAGGTTGGGCCAATTTAGTCATTAATTGAACTGGATATGGATTTTGTTGTTATTTTTCTCTTTCTTTCCCCACCGACTTTGCTGCCCAACAACAATAAATTGTCATTGCTTGTTATACAGTGCTAGGCTTGTAGTGGAGGACAGGAACATTTCGTAATTCTCTTGGTCCAAATTTAGCTTCAGGTAATACTTCATTGAGCTTTCAGGGTTTAGGACTGAGACCATCTCATAATTTCTTTATCTTATTCCACATTGTAGCCAATTACATTACTTGATTCTGTCAGGGATCTTGGGCAAAATAATTTGCCTGTCACCCTTTTCCAAGAGGTTTTTGATTCTACCTTCTTGGGCAATAAATAAATAAATAAACCAGGACTACAGGGGAATACAAGGGAATGCTCTGTTTGTAATTGTGAGGAAAAAAATAGAAGTGTATCTTCATTTTGTTCCATGGTGCAGAGAAGAGGGGTTTCTATACTGCTTTTAAGCAGAAAGTTACGGCTTTTATACCTTCAATAATAGTTCTGAGTACCGAAGGTTTTAATGGCCTTCTTGTGTAGTTTAAGAGCTCTAGTAGCATAATGCCTAAGGCAGTTGACTGCTAACAGGAAGGCTGGTGGTTCACACCCATCAAACACACCTCATAAGGAAGATTGGGCAATCTAATTCTGATAAATTCTGAAAAATTCATTTTTCTCAATGTTGAGAATTCTAAACTTCAAACTGAGAAACAGCATGACTGAAATCACTTAATTATTTTGTTCATAGGCTTAATTTTATCCTAAATGTCCTGACTGCTATTTAATCTACTTTATATTGTAGCTTATGGCATGTGTGCATCTTTTGTAAATTATTTACTTTATAGAAATAAATACAATTTTTCCTGGGCGGTTTATACTTTGTTTTAAAATAATGTAATGACTGAAATAATCATGTCTAGCTTTTAAAAATAATGCCTATTTTCTAATTAAATAAATTAAAAAAAATAATTAAAAAATATATAAAGTAGCTCCCATAAAAATGCATTAATTAAAGAAAAAAGAAAGATATTTCTTTCTACCACCTCAGAAACCCAAAGAGGAGTAGCTATGAGTTGGATCTGACTCAATGGTAGTGAGTTTGGGTTTGTTTTGGTTTTGTAGCTTAAAGCAATTTTTTTTTTTTTTTTTTTAATGTTTGAGAGAAGGATTCTGGGGAATGGCAAGTGTTCTGTGTTTATCTCCCATATGTAGCTGATCATCTCCTGTAGGATTGTACCATCAACAGGGCCCTCTCACCCTGTCTGCCTTATCAGAGATTTTTCTTTTTCTTTCTTTTTTTTTTTTTTTTTTTTTTGTGTGTGTGTGAGTACCTAGAAGAGGTAGGTGGTAAGTAATTTCTAAGTGTGAACTCTTCTATGTCTGGTTTTGCATTTATTTTAATTTGGTATGCCAGCCCATATTTGGCCTACAGAAATTTACTAAAATTTTAGATGACTCATTCTTACAAACTTCCATGAAACTGTTCTTCTCCTTCTTAATCTTGTTAATGGTCAAACAATTCATATATTCCTTTCTCCTCAGAGGAAGGTGTTACTCTTTGGAATTGTTTCCTGTGTGGCCTTGTCAACTCAGCTCTTTGATAAAATTAAGATAAAATATGATTTTGTAGATTATATAACTTTTTTTTTTTTTTTTTTAGTTTTTAGAATGGTAGCAGCATTCTATTGCATCTTTGTACATCCTAAGACAAGCAAAACTCACAGTCATTTTTAGGTCTCAAACTTATATTACCATTCAAGGAAAACTAAGGATCTCAGAGCTATAAATATTCATTAACTTGTTTTATTTATTTTGCTTATTGTAGGTTTTACTCACCTAAAACAAGAATATGTTGAAAGTCAGGATTTTTGTAAGTTTCAATCATTGCTATAGCAGCTAGAATGCATAGAAAAGTGTCTGCTGAACAAGATCATGCCCAGCTACCACTGCCAACCACTCTGAAAGGAATCACAGTAGGAGGTCACGAATAAAGTGGGAGAAAAATGTGCAATCAAAATCAAAATAATAAAAATGACAGGCTTACTCATCTGATCAAGAGACTAGTGGAATCCCTGAGACTAGGGACCCTACCTCACTCTGCAAGCCCAGAATTGAACTCCCCCCACACACCCCTCACCCTCTTCCGTTAAATGTAAGGACAATCATTTCCAAAATAGATTAACCAAGATTTTATTTTTGCTGTTTGTCTGACCTAGAATAAATGTATATTAAATTTAGTTTGCATTGTGTTCATTATATTCTAAGAAAGAAAAGGCTGTAATCTGAAATATTAAATTGGAATAATTCATGTAAAACAAAATAAGAAATTACATGCCCTTTAAAAGCTTAGTAACTAATTTTGAGAAAGAAAAAAGCTTGCTATTTTTCTAAAAGGAGTTTTTGGAAAGTCATTAATGAAACATAAACAGCATTCAGGATAGTCATCAGTGGTACTGGTGAGCAAATACATGCAATATCAGGAAGGGCCTGCTAAGATATACTACACCGGACTTATCAAGGGGATGGGAGTGTGGAAAGAATTTAAGCAGAGTCTTAAATAGAACTAATGTTAGAAATATGTAAC
>NW_006922235.1:11182-12995 GCF_000298275.1 Orycteropus afer afer
AAACATTGACATTCAATGAGACTCAAATTTTAATAAGACATGAACCTTTATGTCAAATAACTCACTAACTACTAGTGAAACAGACATTAAGCAGATACTTCCAGAAAGTTTTATTTTAATTGCAGTAATAGAGTAATGGGGGAGTGAGAGAAAGGGGTGTTTTTTTTTTTTTTTTTGATCAGTAATTTGATTGAGTATAAGAAAGATTCTGACATTCACAATATGCCTTAGGATCATAGTATGATATACGAGTTATACACTGTCACAGAGATACTACTGTTAGGATTCAAAAAAAAAGAACAACAACAACAACAAAAAGCTGTATATCTATTAAGGTCCCTGGGTAGCACAGACAGTTTATGCTTCACTACTAACTTAAAGATTGACAGTTTGAACCCACCCACAGGCACCACAGAAGAAAGGCCTGGCAATCTGTTTCTGTAAAGGTTATAGCCAAGAAAATTCTATGAAATAATTCTACTTTGTAACACATGAGGTCACCCTGAGTTGGAACTGACTCAATGGCAGCAGTTTTGGATTTTAGGTACATAAGTATGCCAATTAATTTATTTTATGTATGACATATACTTTCCAAGCAACTAGAGTCACATAGGTTACCTCCACCTCCATCTTGATATTTAGCTACCTTCACTATAATCTTATTCACTTGGTTACTTTCACATTTCTTGCATTGCACAACTCCAGCAGAAAGCAGTCTAGGTGATTTCATCCTCTCAATTTGCACAACACCAGGGTTTTAGCCATTCAGTATGCACAGTTCTCTCCACTACCACTACACAAATCAAATAATTTAGAGAATATTTTACTTAAGTTCTACCAAAACCTATGGTTTTAAACTTGCTGTCACTACTAGGTCCTTCTAAGGCCTCCACAGCATTGTAGAGGAGAAGTTGGTAACTGTTGAAACTTCCTCTTTTGGTTATGTTTTAAAAAGTACAGATGTGAATTTGGAAAGATAGAAAATAAGAAGAGGGTGCAATTCTGCTGATGCAATGTAGTAAAATACATAGTGTGGCTTGTCTAGCCATAAGTCTTTGTAAACTCTGTGGTGGAATTTTCTGTGGGCAACTGAGTAGCTCCTGATTATTAAAGCTATCCACCTGGTATATTTCTGTTGGAAGCAGCACAAAGTAATTTCCTGGGAAATTCTCTCTTTCTCAGGTGTATAGAATTCTGATATTGGGATTGGTTACTGGTCACTCTGCCAGGCTCAGAAGGAGACCTTCTAGAGGCAGAAAGGGTCTCTCTGACTGCTGGATGAGAAAGACATGCTACTGAGAGAAACACACTCCTGAGAGACAACATGCTGCTGGGAAAGAGACACTGAGAGATACACAATGCTGGGAGAGAGACTGTGGGCTGAGAGATGGCAATCTGAGAGAGACTGAGTGTGTTCCTGAACTTTAATTGTAGCCTGTTGTTTGCTTAATAAACCCCACAATCTGTGAGTTCTGTGTGGCCACTTCAGTGAATTGTTGAACCCACCAGAGAGGTGGTGGGTGCTGCGGAAGAAATGGTTGGTGTCAGGGTTGATGAAAGGGCTGGAGGGAGGCAGCATGCCTGACCTCACAGGAATAGACCTGGGGCTATTGATAGTGATTCTGTCTTCATCTTGTGGGATTAGAGGAGGTCAGATATGTGTCCTCCTTGCCCCTTTGGCAGCTGAACAATCTGTGGGCAGATGTGTGTTGGGAGGTTGCATAAAGAAGTGCTAAGCAGTGTCCCAAGGAGAGTTTGAGAACCACCAGTCTTGGTGCTTTGGAGAAAAAGGCACTGGCCTCTATGACCTTTG
>NW_006922235.1:13280-19280 GCF_000298275.1 Orycteropus afer afer
TCCTCTGAAAATGAACAGTCCACAGATGAAGCTTCATGGAATCATGATAAATTTATTATGAAAATAAGTATTGGCTTCCAACTTTCTTTCAGGTACTGTCCAAATGAAAATTAAACAAATGAATTTAATGAAATGATACACAATCAAAGGCAGTCAAAATCGGACCACTTTACTCACAATAAGGGAAGGGTTCCTAGAAGAACAGCTACTTAAGTCGACAAATGAAATAGTGGTTACTTTAGCAATGTTAGAAGGTTTCCTTTTAAGAGCAAAGATATTTTATCTCTTCCCAAACAACAGCTATGGATGAAATTTAAACAACTCTCAGAGACTGATACCCTTCTGTTAGAGCCTTCAAACTTACATGTCTTTAGAACAATATTTTCACAAAGAAGTATATTGAAAAGTGGGGACAATTTTCAATATATTTCCACATTGTCAATATCTCCCTGATCACAAATTTAGACATGTTGTTGGATAGAAAGTCTACATCACAGCCTTTCAATGAGGACACATTTTAAAATCTACTTGTCTTGGAAATTGGCTAATAACTTACTCAGATATTACAAGCTACTTTTTGTTGAGTAACATCTATCTGCATGGTAAGATGTTTGGAAATTGGTGTTTTTTATTGGACATAATTTTATCCTCCTAATAATCCTACACTTTAGGTATGAATTTTAAAGAGAAGCATCAAGTTGAAGAAAATTACACAGCCTCCCAGTGGTCATACATCTAGTAAGTAGCACAGCAAGGCAATGAACCCATCTCTGACTCTAAGGCCTGGACTATTTCCTCCATTATACAATGGCTCTTAGACTCTACTGTGCATATTAGATCTTATATAATTGATATTAAGCAATTGAATCTATCTTTCAAATATCTATGAATTAGACTATATTTATCATTTTTACAGAGTTCTGGTGGCACAATGACTAAGGCATGTGATGGCAAACCAGAAGGTTGATAGTTCGAACCCACCAGCCACTCCACAGAAGCAAGACTGGGCAATCTACTTCCATAATGATTCACTATCTAATTTTCATAGACAGTATTATTTATCATAATTTATATTATATGTTAGGCCTTGCATTAGCTGGTTTATAAATACTAAATTATTTTACTTTCACAACCCTTTGAGTGAACATTTTCCCCTTTATTATACTGAAGAATCCTAAATAAATAAGAGAAATAAAAGTCCGTAGAGTTAGTAGAAGCAGAAGTTTGGGTTTGAACTTGGCTGGTCTGATGATAAACCCATTCCTTTTTTTTTTTGTTTGTTTTGTTTTGTTTTTCAACCATCTAACATATGTGACCCATAGCAAATAATACTGTCAGAGTTTACAATAGTCTAATATATATTCAAGCAAATTTATCAGTGGCAGAAGGTTTACTGCAAATGTGTTAAATAACCTGATAATTCATTCTGACAAGCTGGTGAAAAAGTCCATCAGATTGGGCTGTGAGAATAAATTTAACATACACAGAAATTAAGTATAGGTGTTAGAGCTGTGATAGCTGAGTATATAAACAAACTGAAGCTTGAGAAATGAATACAATATTGCAAATGTGACAATTATATGGCTGAAACCTTTACATTGAAGGTACACTAGTGTATGAGAGAACACTCTCTAGCTTTATGGATCAACAACAGAACTTTGGAATTGCTGGAAGAAATGTATCCCAGTGTCTAGTTCTGTAGAAGATTTGAGGTCACTGTTGAAACACAAAAACCTCTTCATGCTCTAGATGATAGAAGATAGACAACACTACAAAAGAAAAACATTTGGAAACACAGATATTGTTCTAGTTGGAAGGATCTACAAAATTATTATGTTAAACCACCTTATTTTATAGATGTGAAAAAAGAAACCAAGAAATGATTAATAACATATCTAAGACCACAGAGGTTATTTGGTGTAATAACTTATATGTCCTTTCCCTAGCCCAGCAATTTTCCTGTACACTGCATGTTAATGTGGTTCCTTGGTCAACCTATATGATATTGCTGCTAAGAAATATTAGTTTTATTCACACAGAGATATAGTGCTACCCAGTGGGAAATAAATTTTGAACTCAGACTACAATCAAATTGACTCCTTTCACCAGGGGATATTTATTCTCTTTTATTTCTATACGTTGAACAATATACTGACTATGACAGAGAAAAATGCAGTCTGAAAAGAAAACACAAGTCTTGAAAAGCTTTTAGCTTAAAGAGCAAGACATTGATGTAGAAATGAAGTCTCATTTACCGGTTTTATAGGTTAGTTCCATCACCAACCTGTCAGAAGTGTAGTGGCTTGTAGGTGGCTATGATTCTGGAAGTGATGCAATTGGTATTTCCAATACCAGCACTCTATGGAACAAAACAGAATATTTTCCAATATAATGGTGAAAGGTTAGATTCCTAGGTTGAAAGACAAAAATGGACTCAAGTATGCTGGATGTGATGCAGTGAAATATTAAATACAGCTCTTCTAGCCATGGTCTTTGTGGTTCCCACCAGATGATTAGGTGGAATCATCCAAATGTGAGATTCTCATAGCATACCAAGGGGATTGGATAGCTTGTTAATAATGTAAATAAGGTACATGGCACCTTTGTGGGAGTGGGAACATGGAAAGGTAGCATATGGAATGAGAGGGCTGTTAAATGTTGCCATGTAACTAAACTTAAAAAGGGCCATCTCAGAGGCAGAAAAGTTACCGTCAAGAAAGAAGAACTAGGAATGGACCATCTCCTTTTTCCTGAGATACCTACTCTAGACCGCCTTGACCCAGAACACAAGGAGAGAGTGATATAATACATTGTGGAGACAGCAGAGAGATGGTAGAGAGACAGAAGAGATACCAAAACAACAGAACCAAGAGACCAACATGAGACATAACAGCAGACTTTCTAACCCGTGGAGTGAGAAAGTTGAGTGCCTTTGAGAAGCAGCTTGCTTGTGGAATAAGGTGTCTCTCTGGAAATCTATTGGCAGAGCTAAAAGAGGTTTGTATCACTTGACTGAGCAGGGCAGAGGCTGGGGCCAGAGAGAAACATGCCTGCCGCAGGCTGAGAAGAAACTGTCTTGATTGAAAAAATGTATCTTGAGTCATTACGTCCATAACAATCTCCATAATCATGAATATTTTCTGAGTTCTGTGTTACCATTGCAATGATATGGAACTTAGTAGAGAAGTAAAGGGTGTTATGGGAGGGAATATTGGTGTCAAAATTGGTGAAAAGCTCAGTTGGGTGGAGTCTATCTGACCTTTGTCTCATAGGAATCAGCCTTAAACTATTGGACTTGAATCTTCTGCCACCTTGTAAAGTTAGAGGAGATCAGACACCTCTATCACACCTTTTTTGCACTGATAATGATCAGGATAGTGTGGGACCAGCTAGCAGTTTATTCTGCTGTACATGGGATCACCATGAGTTAGAGAGTACTTGAGGACAACTAACAATAAAACCAAAATAATAGATAAATCAGTAATAATAAAAAATAAAAAGAACATGTGGCAGAGGATAGAGTAGAAAATTAAAGCTTATTATGGTATTCAGTTGAGAGTTTTGATGCTTGAAAGATTATAGTAGAAGCAAGTGAATAAACAAATACTAAAGCAAATTAAGGACAGAGCAAAGCAGCAGCCAGGGATCCAGGTAAGGGGAGTGACCCAGGCCCCACCACCGCTAGCCAGGAAATCAGGGGAATAGTAGCCAGAGGGGATAACAAAGCCGAGTAGCAGCCTGGCATCCAGGTAAGGGGAGAGACCCAGGCCCCAACCATCTTCCCCCACCAGCCAGGAAAGTGGGGGAAGAGAAACCAGAGGGCATGACAGAGCAGAGCAGCAGCCAGGGACCTAGGTAAAAGGAGGGACCCAGGCCCCACTCCAACCAACAAAGAAAATTGGAGAAAGAGAAGTCAGGGGGACAACATAGCAGAGCAGTGCCAGGGATCCAGGTAAGGGGAAGGCAGAGAGGTTTTGAACAGCAAAGCAAGACAAACTCATCTGTCAGTTTGTCATACTATTGTGGCTTGTGTGTTGCTCTGAGGCTTGAGGCTGTGGTACCAGTGTTTCAAGTGCTGGCAGGGTTGCACATGGTGCACAGGTTTTAGTGCAGCTTACAGACTGAGACAGACTGGGAAGAATGGAGAGGCCATTCAGTTCTCAAATAATTGGCCAGGGAAAACCTTATGGATAGCAGAGAAACATTGTCTGATATATTACTGTACAACATTATGAATAGCCCAGAAACATTATCTGACACAATACAATGCAGGAGAACAAGCCCCTTAGGTCAGAAGGCTTTCAAAATATGACTAGGAAAGAGCTGCATCATCAAAGTAGGGCCAATCTTACTGATATGGATAAAGTAAAGCTTTTGAGAGCTCCATTTTCTGAATGGGATGACTCAAATTGAGAAGAAACAGCTGTAACCATCCATTAATAACTGGAACATGGAATGTATGGAGTATGAAACTAGGAAAATTGCAAGTTGTCAAAAATGAAATGAAATGCATAAAGATTGATATCCTAGACATTAGTGAGTTGAAATGGAGTGGCTTTGGCCATTTTGAATCAGATAATCATATGATCTTCTATGCCAGAAATGAAATTTGAAGAGGAATGGTGTGGCATTCATCATCACAAAGGATGTCTCAATATCTGTGCTGAAGTACCATGCTGTCAGTGATAGGATAATATCCATACACCTATAAGGAAGACCAGTTAATACTACTATTATTCAAATTTATACACCAACCACCAAAGGCAAAGATGAGGAAATTGAAGATTTTTATCAACTTTAGCAGTTTGAAATTGACTGAATGTGCAATTAAAATGTGTTAATTATCACCAGTGGCTGGAATACAAAAGTTGGAAATAAATCACTGGTAGTTGGAAAATTTGGCCTTGGTTATAGAAATAATGCTGGGGATTGCACAATAGAATTTTGAAAACCCAATGACTTATTCATTACAAATATCTTTTTTCAACAACACAATAGTGGCTATACATGTGGACTTTGCTGGATAGAGTACACAGGAATCAGATTGACTATGTCAATGCCAAGCTCACTCACTGCCTTCATGTTGTATCTGACTCATAGCCACCCCTTGGGTTTCTGAGCTGGTACTCTATGGAAGTAGATTGTCCAACCTTTCTTCTGAGGAATGGTTGGTGGGTTTCAACCACCAGCCTCCAGGTTAACAGGCAAATGCCTTAAGCACTATGCCACAATGGAAAAGCTCAATATCTTCAGCCAAAACAATTCCAGGAGCTGAATATGGAACAGACTGTCAACTGTTTATATGCAAGGTCAATTTGAAGTTGAAGACAATTAGAACAAGTCCACAAGACCCAAAATATAACCTAGAATATATCCCTCCTGAATTTAGAGACCATCTAAAAATAGATTTGATGCATTGACCACTAGTGACTGAAAACCGAAGAGCATCATCCATGAAGAAAACAAGAAGCCATTAAAAAGATGAGAAAAGAAGAAAAAACAAAATGGATGTCAGAAGAGATTCTGAAACTTGCCATTGAGTGGAGAGTAGCTAAAGCAAATGGAAGAAATGGCAAGATAAAAGAGCTGAACAGAAGATTTCAAAGAGCAGCCTGAGCAGAAAAAGCCAATTACTATAATGAAACATGCAAAAACCTGGAGTTAGAGAACCAAAAGGGAAGAACATGCTTGGCATTTCTCAAGCTGAAAAAACTGAGGAAAAAAATAAATTAAACCGTGAGTTGCAATATTGAAAGATTCTATGGGCAGAATATTGAATGATTCAGGAAGCATCAAAAGAAGATAGAAGGAATATACAGTCACTGTACCAAAAAGAAGTGTTCGATGTTCATCCATTTCAGGAGGAGGCATATGATCAAGTACCAATGGTATTGAAGGAAGAAGTTAAAGCTGCACTGAAGGAATTGGCAAAAAACAAGGCTGCAAGAATTGACAGAATAACCATTGAGATGTTTCAACAAACAGATGCCCCACTGGAGG
>NW_006922235.1:33115-37391 GCF_000298275.1 Orycteropus afer afer
TGAATTTGCTGTGTAAATTTTTAGTAAAATCACAATAAAAAATATATGTGGAAAAATAAAACTATTTAAAACTAGAGATACAGACTTGGGAATTAACAATGCTACTTGTAGAAAAGGTAAGTTCATTGAGGCAAAAGTGGAAAAACAAAACAAAAATCTAACAAACAGAAGCAGTCCCAGGATAGAGAAATGGATACAGAAGGAAAAGGAAAAGTTAGAGAAGAGTGAATAATGGATGAAGAAATTAAAACAAAAATACCTACATTTATGTTGTAGAAAGCAGAGAAAGTTTTGATTAAACTATTGAATGATATTATATATTTGAAATCTGGAGGTGAGGGAGGACCCTGCATTCAGTGATTTCAGAACCTTCTTTTTTCCCCTTTAATAGTGGCAAATGGATTTTAAAAGTTTATTTACTAGAGAAGCCTTGGGAAAGAGCTACAATCTGAAGACATTTCTTGAAATTTGATATTGAAACTTACAGTTGGGAGAGCATCTCCTGTTTTCATGGGTAAGTTTTTAATTTATTGTAGTTTTAATTGTTATAGAATTTTTGTAATCTTGGCATAGTTCTAATCAGAAAGAAATAAAAATAATGGAGATAGAGAAACTGAATCTATAAGGGAAAGAGGTAGTCATTGATACATAAACTGTTGGGGAAATTAATCTTATGTAAGTATTTATGTGATGTTTAGATAAGTGAAAGTACAAAATACTCCAGAAATAGAAAGCAAATAGTAGGACTTTTAACCAAATGGCTTTAATCTTCTCAGAGAGAATAAAAAGGTAGATTAAATCAATATCATGGAAATGTAATTTTGGTGCCTGAGAAGAAAACAATAAACAAAATTAGTGAACTCTACTTGAGAGTCCTGGAAGAAGTACATCCAGAATGATCCTTGGAAGCAAGAATGGCCAGACTTCATATCACTTACTTGGCCATGTTGTTAGAAGGGACCATTCCCGGGAGAAGAGTATCATGCTTGATAAATTGGGGGGTCAGCAAAAAAAGGGGAAGACTTGATGAGATGGATTGACACAATGGCTGCAACAATGGTCTCAAGTATAACATGAATTGGGAAGATGGTGCATAAGTTGCTGTGAGTCGGAATACAACTCTATAGCACCTAACAACCACCACCACCACCACAACCATTGCTTTGCTGCTAACTGATTAAATAACTTTGAAGTTAGTTTATTTTTTTCTGAGTCTTATTTTATTTATTTACTTTTAAAATACAAATGTCAGAGACAATTTGTTATTATTTTTTTGAAGTAAAAATAATGGTGATTCTAAGCAAATGAAAATCACCATAATCAAGTAAGAATAATACAACAATTAATATTCTGTGGAATGAGAAGTAGGTAAGAACACTAGAAAAAAAAGATGGCCTGTCCATTGACACAGAAGTGTGGTAGAAGAAACAAACTTCAATGGCAAATTAAATTTTAAGTACCTGCTCTATGGATCTCATATGCTAGGCACTCTGTGAGGCATGTTTAAAAAAAAATGTACATGGATTGGGTTATTGTCTGTAAGAAGTTACACTGTACTATGTATATACATAATAAAATGATCCTCACCATGAGATATCAAATAGGGATCCCCCCAAAAAAATCATCTATCAAATGAAGACTACAGTGAATAGTTATATAAGGTTTACACATTTCATTCCTTGTCAAATTAATAAAAAATGGTTGAAATAATTATATTCTTATTAAAACTCTTTAAAATTAAAATGAAAAAAAAAAAAATGATTCCCTAAAAGGAGTGTTGTTCTGATACAATTCAGAAAACAAATGCAAAAATCTTGAGGAAAATATTGATGGAAAATTTAAGTATCTAATTTATGTAATTTTCTGGGAGATAAAGCACATTATGTATGATCTATTCATATTGTCAGTTTTGATCATTTATCCTAGATTAGATTGGTAGTTTCCTCTTCCAAAGGCAATCAAAATTGTAAGGCAGTTTTTAAAGGCATGCCATGGGGAGAGTTACATTAATACACCATACATTCCTATTTTTTAAAAAATCATAAAGAATCTTCTATGATATGAAAGCAGATTTAATGAATAAAATAACTATGGCTTGAAAGAAACTGTTTCTGTTGCAAATCTAGCTATTGTTAATATAAGAAATATCTTCCAATATTTGATATCAAAATACTGAGCTGTTTCTGTTTTTTTCAGCTTCATTGATTTATTTTTATTATATCTTTTCCCCTATATCCTTTTACTCAGTTGTCAAGTATCAGCTTAAGTGTCACCCTTACTGTGAAATCTTCCTATTTCTCCCATTGTTGTATTTATCCTTATACACTGGCACTTCACCTTATACATCTCATATAGAATATGTATAAACCAGTGTTCAGTCAGGAAAACA
This sequence comes from Orycteropus afer afer, assembly GCF_000298275.1. Classification (NCBI taxonomy): domain Eukaryota; kingdom Metazoa; phylum Chordata; class Mammalia; order Tubulidentata; family Orycteropodidae; genus Orycteropus; species Orycteropus afer. Next base: position 35,505 of record NW_006922235.1, read on the forward strand.
TACACTATGCTATTTCTCTTAAATGAACCAGAACAAAAGATGGCTAAGTTCTCTCACCAATTAGAGGCAGATTCATATTTGTATTGCCATTAACCAGCTGAATGGGAAAAGCAAGTAACGCATATCACAAGCCAAGAAAGCATTATCTCAAAAAATTTGCTTAAAGAGGGGGAAAGGAAGCTATTGTTTGTGGGGCAATATTTTAGATAGCAATAATGGTAGCACACAACATGAAAAATATCATCAATGTCCCTAAGATGTAAATGTGGAAGTTGTTACACTAGTGAATGCCTTGTTGTGTGTATGTTTTCACCACAAAAAAAGTGGGGGGGGGGAGGTTTGATCAAAGAAACCATACTAAATTAAAGTAAAGGCACCAAGTGGTTTAACTTCAAAAAGTATAAATACTGTTCCTAGAACAGTCATTATTTAATCTAATGTACCTGTATCTGCCCCCTATTAGTATTCTATCTCAGAAGTATTGAAGTATGTAGACAGAGGGTCTAAAACAATTGATACAGAATAGAAAACTTACAGTCACTAGGAAAATTATTCTAATACATGCAAGTTTTGGAATTAAATTGCTTGAGTTGAATTGTTCCATTCTTTCAGTTCAAATAAAAGGATAAAATTTCTGTCTTGCAGAACTACAATTAAAATAGGAGAATATAATAAAAACAAAAGGTACAGAGTATGTGCTACATCACTTCAAGCTACTATTATTATTGCTTTTTTTTTTTTAATTAAAACTCTGCTTTTATTTTCATAAACTCCCATTAGAATGATTCTTTTGGTTTTCATAACTATGAGAAATTATATTCATATGTACAATTCTGCTGGCAGACAGACCCGTCTTATCTTCTTATTTGAGTCAGCATCAGATTAGCACCATTACTAAGAATATTTTGGCATGAACTGAGAAAACCTACTTCTTAGTGGGCCATGTTTGAGGACCAGACCTAGGGCATGGTAAGTGACAATTCTGTCTGCTGTTCTTCCTCTGCAGGCATCATTACCTCTTTTCTTCCCAATGTGCCTATTGTTTATCTTTTAACATTCACATTTCAGCACTCTCCAAGATTTTTTTTTACGCCAAAGTGATGTTCTTTGTTCTACAAGCCTGCTCATATGTTGATTAGTATTGCTCACTGTAGAAGAAATAGAGCCAGACGTTCTTATTCCTACAGAATAGCCAGACTTTTAATAACTAAATTTAATCCTATAAAATTTTATTATGTACCAATAATCCATTTAAAGTAAATACAACACATCAAAACATTTGACTTAAAATAAGAACTTACAAATCACATTTAATTAATAATAAAGTTTCTAAATCTTATTAAAAAATGCTTTTAGTTTAGTAACTTTCTACAATTAAATTTTCAAAACCAAGAATGGAAATATTGAGTAAACAGTTTATAGTACAGGACACCATAAGCGTTTTTATATAACACAGCAAGCAAATTTTTGTGCTAAAAACAAAATGGTGAAAGATTTAAATCAAATGAAAAATTCAGGATATTGGTGTTCATGAATTTCTGGCTAACTGAAAAATAATTTTTAAAGGATCCAGAGGCCTTTGAACATAAAGTTTGTTTATATAACAAGACACAACAAAACTTCCCCCAAATGGCACTGATGTACATTTCCACTTCAGCAAAGATAATTTTATTTGATAATTCAAAGTACTGCTATTGTGTTGTCAAATTTCATAAATAATGGCTGGGTAACTTCTTAAATTTGTCTACCAACATAACTACTAAGATGCTGACTCTTGTATTTTCATATAGATATTTTAGTGCCTAAGGCACTTGACTGCTAACCAGAAGGTTGGCGGTTCAAACCCACCAGCCACTCCTCGGAAGGAAGGTTGGGCAATCCTACTTC
>NW_006922235.1:37631-38147 GCF_000298275.1 Orycteropus afer afer
GGGGTGGCTATTGATTAAGGCCGGGGACTGACGTTGGCAAGCCCGGAGCTTGGAGACTGCTTTTCACTTGGCAGTGCCTGTATATTAAGGCTGGGGCCCAAGGTAGGTGGGCCTGGGCCTGGGGGCTGCTTTTCACTTCAAAGTGGTTCTATATTAAGGCCAGGACCTGAGGTAGGTGGGCTTGGGCTTGGAGGCTGCCTTTCGATTGGATGTGGCTCTATATTAAGGTTGGGGCCTGAGGTAGGCAAGCCCAAGGCTGGAGGCTGCTTTTCCCTTGCAGGCAGTTCTATTTTAAGGCCATTGTCTGAGGTAGGCAGGTGCAGAGGGGTTAGGAACAACTAAGGGAGATGAACTTGTCTGTCAGTTTGTCATTCTGTGGTGGTTTGTGTGTTGCTGTGTGACTGGAGGCTACACCACTGTGTTGCAAAATGATTGCAGGGTTACCCACGGTGGAGAGGTTTCAGCAGAGCTTCTGGGCTAAGACAGACTTGGAAGAAGAAAGAGGCTGTCCACTTC
>NW_006922235.1:39615-50186 GCF_000298275.1 Orycteropus afer afer
AGACCTGGAGTTAGAAAATCAAAAGGGAAGAACATGGTCAGCATTTCAGAAAGAAATGAGCTGAAAGAACTGAGGAAAAAACTCAAGCCTCAAGGTGCAATATTGAAAGATTCTATGGGCAAAATATTAAGTGATGCAGGAAGCATCAAAAGAAAATGGAAGGAATACACAGAGTCTCTGTATCAAAAAGAATTGATCGATGTTCATCCATTTCAGGAGGTGGCATATGATCAAGAACCAATAGTATTGAAGAAAAAAGTCAAAGCTGCACTGAAGGAGTTGGTGAAGAATAAGGCTCCAGGAATTGATGGAATACCCGTTGAGATGTTTCAACAAATGGATGCCCCATTGGAGGCACTCAGTAGGTTACACCAAGAGATTTGGAAGACAGCTACTTGGCCAGCTGCCTGGAGCAGATCCATATCTGTACCCATTCCAAAGAAAGATGATCCCACAGAAAGTGGGTGTTATTAAACAATATCATTAATATCACATGCAAGTAAAATCTTACTGAAGATAATTCAAAAGCAGTTGTGGCAGTATATTGACAGAGAGCTTCCAGAAATGCAAGCTAGATTCAGAGGAGGATGTGTAACAAAGGATATCATTGCTGATGTCAGATCGATCTTAGCTGAAAGCAAAGAATACCAGAATGATGTTTCCTTTTGTTTTATTGACTATGCAAAAGCATTTGATTGTGTGGATCATAACAAATTATGGATAACATTGAGAAGAAAGGGAATTCCTGAACACTTGATTGTACTCATGGGGAGCATGTACATACATCAGGAGGCTGTCATTTGAACAGAACAAGGGGTTCAAAATCTGCATGGCTCAAAATCAACAGGGGAATGTGTCAATGTTGAATCATTTCACCATATTTTTTCAATCTGTATGTTGAGCAAATAATCCAAAAACTTGATTATATGAAGAAGGATTGAAGGAAGACTCATTAACAACCTGTAATACTCAGATGATACAACTTCTCTTGCTGAAAGTGAGGATGATTTGAAGCACTTACTGATGAGGATTAACTACTACAGTCTGTAGTATGGATTGCAATTTATAAAGAAAACAAAACTCTCACAACTGGTCCAATAAACAGCTTCACAGTGGATGGAGAAAAGATTAAAGTTGTCAAGGATTTCATATTACTTGATTCTACAGTCAACACCAATGGAAACAGCATATTTAATTCAGCATTCAACTAATTTTCCTTCCTGCAAGTGAGATGCCATCAAGTAAACTACATTCTACGAACCACATTTTATTTTTAACTTTAAAATGAATTATTTAGTTTCATTATATTTTAATTTTTCAAATATTTTCAAGAAGAATGATTAGAAATGTCCTCCAGTTATAAAAATAGTCATATAATCCTTTTTCCCAAAATGAGCTACATGTTTACTGTGAGGTAGCAATTAAAGACTGATATTTCATGGTGGTAGTGGTTTCTTTATATACCATACCTTGTTTGTTTTCATTATATTAATAATATGAATAGATAGAAGAATCAGCTTTCAATATTTCATTGACTGCTAACCAAAAGGCTGGCGGTTCAAACCCACCAGTCACTCCTCGGAAGGAAGATTGGGCGATCTACTTCTGTGGTTTTACTGCTTCGAAAAGCCAAGGAGGGGTTGCTATGAGTCAGATCTGACTCCACGGTAGTGAGTTTGGTTTTTTGGTTTTTGGTATTGGCATTTTCATTGCATTGTATGTTGCCTGATTTTGATGTTAGAAAACTAATACAAATATTTATTCTAAGAGGTAATCACATATCTATATTGTTGTTGTTTTGTGCCATGGAGTTGAACCCGACTCATCGTGACCCCTCCTTGGGTTTCCAAGGCAGTATCACTACAGAATTAGATTGCCCAACTTTCCTTCCGAAGAGTGTCTGGTGAGTTTGAACCACCAGCCTTCTGGTTAGCAGTCAAGTGCCATAGGCACTATGCTACCAGAGCTAACTAGAAAGTATATCTAAAGTGTTGGAAGTTATTACTGTCTGTTAATATATAAGTCTATATTGTTGTTGTTGTTGTTGTTATTTGGCATTTAGTTGGACCTGACTCATAGTGACCACTCCTTGGGTTTCCAAGGCAGTATCACTACAGAAGTAGATTGCCCAACCTTCCTTCCGAGGAGTGGCTGGTGGGTTTGAACCACCAGCCTTCTTGTTAGCAGTCAAGTGCCTTAGGCACTTGCTATCAGAGCTCCTATGTCTGTATTGGCAGACATTAATAACTTCCAACACTTTAGAAATATTTTTCAATTATGAATTATGAACATTTACCAGAAATTGGAATCCTGAAATTTGTTCAGAATTCCATCATTGGTAATTGTATTTGTTGTTGCAGGAACTTAAATTCTGCTTCCACAAACTTTAAGGCTTCCATGAAAGGTACATTTTGAGGAACTGAATACTTTTTATAGTAGCTATGGTCAGACATCAATAAAAACAATTTTTAATAAGGCATAGCCATTTTGGATAAAGACTTCAGTGCAATTCTTCCAAATGTCCGCATTTTCTCCTTGGTTGGCAGCAATTTTTTCACTCCCTGTGGGAGTAACTAGACTTTAAATACAATTTTTCTTTTTCCTACCTAGAAATGAATATGACATTCCAGACAGTACTTGCTGTCCAAGAAAGTAAAGTCTTACTTCAAGTCTAAGACTATTTCAGTCCAAGAAAAGTGATGGGAACTGTAACTTATGGCTCTTGTTTCCCTTCAATGATCTTCTGCATATCACTTGTTTTCAATGTACCACAATGTCTTCATCTGTAAAATGAAGTTTTGACAGTTCATTTATAGGATTTTAGAGATGACTAAATGAAACAATGTATAAAATAGGCTGGTACATGGTAAACACTCAATAATGCTTCTTACATTGAAAGTTTATGAGCTATTTAATAATTCTCCATTCTGCTCTTTATTTTGTAAATCAGAGCACTTAACTCATCCGTCAGACAAATCCTTAGAGAAAGTTCATTTCCCTTCAGTACTTTTCTCTCCACACATCCAGAACTCTTTCTTTCCTTTCTTATTTCTGTATTTTCAACTAAATGACATTTCATCTCTTGTCAGTGCCATAGTGTATGTAGTCCCATAAGAATAATAGTGAAAATTTACCCACAATTTAGCAAAAAAAAGGCTTTTGGGAGCTCAAGTCTGGGTATCGCATGACTATCTGGTGCACACAACTAAAGAAAGTCTGGCCTATGTAAGAAGTACTGTGAATTTGACCATAGGAATGACTGTTTGAATGATTAAAGTCAAAGAATACAAAGGGAAAAAAAAAGTTGTTAAAATTATCCACTTTTCTACTAACCACTACTCAAACTCTCTGCCATGATGTTGATTTCCCTGGGGTTTCCAAAGCTGCATATCTTTATAGAAGAAAATTGCCTCATCTTTATTCCATGGAACAGCTGTAAATCAAATAATTGGGTATAGAGAAGTAAGTTTAAAAATAATAAGTTTAAAAAAAAGTTTAAAAAATAAAATATCTAAAATACAGTGGCCACAATTGTGTACAGTTTGTAGTTCATCATATTGTATTCCGCATACATGGATGAATACAGTGTCTTTGTCCATTTCTCTAGTGTGAAATAATGGGGTCCCTGAGATATCTATTAAGTCATTTCAGCTCTGAATATTCTGAAACCCCTGTCTCTTCTGAATTTTCCTCTCCTTCTTCTTTATTTAGTCTAATGCCATGGCATTAAATGACGTTGTAAACTATTGACTCTATACTAATCAAGATAAGAATTACTAGCTGATATAAAAAGTAACCTCAAATTTCAGTAGTTTAACAAAACAAAATATATTTTTGACTCATATAACAGTCTAGCTGTAGTTTTTGGGGTAATTGATCAGAATAGAGAGGTTATTGTCCCAAAATGTCCTATATTATATTTCTAGATTGTGTTTTGTACGTTGACTTGAGAGAGTCATCTTGTGTGTTTCTGCATCCATTGGTGTGTTCTGGTTGCTAGATTGTCAAGGACCAAGTCTGGGATATATGAACAAAAAAGAAACCCAGAGAACTTAGTGCTTATCATTCCTTGGATCTTGAATTCCGTAGCCAGTGTTTCTCTTCTTCACAATTTTCAGAGTATTCTTATATTCATTTCATATACAATGGCCATGGTTTTTAGATGCATTAAGCATAAGAAATAGAAAAAAGTTACATCAACTCTATTTTATGTAGAAACAGAAGTCAAATGTGAAGTATTTCAAATGCTTTTTCAACAGTATATAACTTCAAGGTACCAAATTTTCTGTCAGGCAGGGTTTTTAACATTTGTTATATAACTAAAAATCTAAAGTGTTGTGATTTTCACCTAGTAAAATGCAATCCTTGCTGACTTTGGAGTTTGATTATGGTTGGCAAAGAGCCTATTATGTGAAGAAAAAAAAAAAAAAAAAATCTAAGCTTGCTCCCTGGTGTATTTCTGCTATCTATTACAGTCTTTCATTGAATTTTTCACATTTTTCCTGGCAAGAGTGGAAAAAGAAAATGGGGGGTTACAAGGGATATTTTAGTAGTGTACTTCATTCCTATCTACACTCCAATGATGAGAACACACTCAACATTTTTCCCCACTTTACTAGAAGTGGAAGCTGAAGAATAAAATGATTTATGTTCTTTTGGAGAAAAAATAAAAATAAATGATTTTGGTACTCACATGTTTACATTCAGTTCAAACATTACCCCTGTAGTCAAGATTTAAATATAACTGATTAACCGGTATATCCTGGTGACTAAAAAAAAATCTTCTTCAAATTTAATTGGACTTAATGGAGTTGTGGAACTATTTACCTACATTTTAATCTATCCTTACATCAAACTTTCCCATGACAGATAGCTCCATCTTCTATCTGGTTGTTCTAACCAAAAATTTTTATTTCCTTACCTTAGCCTTTCATGTTCAATATAACACTAAATCTTTTGTATTACTTCCAAATACATTTGAATCATGTCTACTTTTCCTTATCTCTTTTGCCACAACTCTAATACAAATCACTGTTTTCTCCTACCTGCTATATTGTAATATTCTACTAAGTTGATGGACAATGAATAAGAAAGACTGAAGAAGAGTCAATGTTTTTGAGTTATGGTATTGGGAAAGAATGAAAATACCATGGATTGCTAAAAGAACTAACAAATCTGTGCTGGAAGAGGTGTAGTCGGAATGCTCCTCGTAGGTGAGAATGGCCAGACTCCGTCTCACCTACTTTGGTCATGTTTTAAGAAAGGGTTATTCTCTGGAAAAGGATATCATGCTTGGTAAAGTGGAGGGTCAATGAAAAAGGGGAAAGCCCTGAACAAGATGGATTGGCACAATGGCTACAATGATGGGCTCAAGTATAGCAAGGATCATGGTGCTGGCACAGAACCAGGCAGTTTTCATTCTGCTGTACCTAGTGTCACTATGAGTTGGAAATGACTCAATGGCACCTAACAACAACAACTAACTTGCTTTAGTCCTTCACTTGTCAACACAAATACAGATGATTTTTAAAAGTAATAATCATTTCGTTGTTTAAAATACAACAATGCCATAAAATTTAAACATTGCTTCATCCAATATAAAACCTTATATAATCCCCTCCCTGTTTACTTTGTAAATTTAATTCTTATTATGTCTGCCATCTCTATGTGTGTCTAAATGCACTGGCCTATTTTCTGACTTCAAACACTGGGATATACGATCAACCTCCTTGACACTGAAATGTATAGTCTCCTAAGCAGATTTATTTATTTTTTCTTAAGATCTTTGACTGACTTCCTTTTCATCATTTTTTTAAGTGTAAATTCAGAGGTTAAGCAATAAGTTAATCACTACTGAGTTTACCGATAATGCAGAAACAATTACAAATGACTACAAAAACCATAAATATATAACCAGTATTGATAATGTTTTTGTATAAAAATAATTTATTTTCAGGTTTCTAAACCATAAGAGATGTTTTCAGAAAAGTGTCTGAAACTTACTCTTGAGTAGAGAGTTGTTGTTGTTGTTGTTAGGTGCTGACAAGTCATTTCTGACTCATAGAGACCCCATGCACAGAATGAAACACCACCTGATCTCTCGCCAGCTCCATGATCCTTCCTATACTTGAGCCCATTGTCGCAGCCACTGTGTCAATCAACCTCTGCGAAGGCCTTCCCCTCTTTCGTCGATCCACCACCTTACCAAGCATGACATCCTTCTCCAGGAAATGGTTCCCTCTGACAACATGACCAGAGCAGGTGAGACGAAGTCTGGCCATCCTTGTTTCCAAGGAGCATCTTGGCTGCACTTCCTCCAGGACAGATCTATTAGTTCTTTTAGCAGACCCTGGAATTTTCAGCATTTTCCTCCAGCACCACAACTCAATAGCATCAACTCATCTTCAGTCTTCATTATTCATTGTCCAGCTCTCACATGCATACGAGGTGATTAGAAATATCATGGCCTATGTCAGATGCACCTTAGTCCTCAAGGAGACATCCTTGCTCCTCAGCACTTGAAAGAGTTCCTTCACAGCCAACCTATCCAGCGTTACATGTCACCTAATCTCCTGACTGCTGCTTCCATTGGCGCTGATTGTAGTACCAAGCAACGTGAATTCTTTGACAACCTCAATCTTTTCTCCATTTATCATGATGCTGCCTATTGGTCCAGTTGTGAGGATTTTTGTCTTCTTTATATTGAGATGTAATTCATACTTCAGAATGTGTTCTTCAAACTTCATCAGTAAGTACCTCAAGTCATCCTCCCTTTCATCAAGCAAAGTTGTATCATCAGTGTATCTCAGGTTGTTAAATATTCTTCCTCCAATCCTGATACCATGTTTTTCTTCATATAGTGCAGCTCCCAGGATTATTTTCTCAGCATATAGATTGAATAAGTATGGGGAAAGGATACAACCCTAATGCACTCTTGTCTTGATTTTAAACTATGCAGTGTCCCCTTGTTCTATTCAAACAACAACCTCCTAGTCAAGGTACAGGTTCCTCATGAGTACAATCAAGTGTTCAGGAATTCCCATTCTTCTCAATGTTATCCATAATTTGTCATGATCCACACAATCAAATGCCTTTTCATAGTCAATAAAACACAAGTAAACATCTTTCTGGTATACTTCGCCTTGAGCCAAGATCCATCTGACAGCAACTATCATATCCCTTGTTCCACATCATTTTCTGAATCCAGCTTGCACTTCTGGAAGTTCTCTGCCAATATACTGCTGCAACCGTTTTTGAATTATCTTCAGTAAGATCTTACTTGCATGTGATATTAATGATATTGTTTCATAATTTCCACATTCTGTGGGATCAACTTTCTTTGGAATGGGTACAAATATGGATCTCTTCCAGTCAGTTGGCCAGGTAGCTGTTTTCCAAATATCTTGGCATATCCAAGTGAGTGCCTCCAGTCCAGCATCCACTTGTTGAAATATCTCAATTCCTTCATTGCAGCTTCAACTTCCTCCTTCAGTACCATTGGTTCTAGATCATATGCCACCTCCTGAAATGGATGAAGATTGACCCGTTCTTATTGGTACAGTGACTCTGTGTATCCCTTCCATCTTCTTTTGATATTTCCTGCATCCTTCAATATTTTGCCCTTAGAATCTTTCAATATTGCAACTTAAGGCTTAAAATTTTTCCTTGATTCTTTCATCTTGAGAAATTCCAAGCGTGTTCTTCCCTTTTGTTTTTCTAACTCCTGCACATTTCATCATAGTGATTGGCTTTGTCTTCTCAAGCTGCTCTTTGAAACCTCCTGTTCAATTCTTTCATCTTGTCATTTCTTCCATTTTATTTGCTACTCTCTGTTCAAGGGAATGTTTCAGAGTCTCTTTTGTCATCCATTTTGGCCTTCTCTTCTTTTGTTGTCTTTTTAGTGACCTCTTGCTTTCTTCATGGATGATGCGCTTGATGTCATCCCACAATTCTTCTGCTTTTCGGTCATTGATGTTCAATGCATCAAATCTATTCTTTAGATAGTCTCTAAATTCAGGAGGGATATATTCTAGGTCATATTTTGGCTCTCGTGGACTTGTTTTCAAGTTGAATTTGCATCTGAGCAGTTGATGGTCTTTTCCACAATCAGCTCCTGGCCTGGTTTTTGCTGAAAATATTGAGCTATATTGAACTTTTCCATCACCTCTTGCCACAGATGTAGTCAATCTGATTCCTATGTGTTCCATCTGGTGAAGTCCACGTGTACAGCTGCTGTTTGTTGAAAAACGTTTGTTGAAAAAAGGTGTTTGCAATGAATAAATCATTGGTCTTGCAAAATTCTACCAGCATTATTTCTGTCACCAAGGCCAAATTTTCCAACTACCGGTGATTCTTCTTTGCTTCCAACTTGTGCATTCCAGTTACCAGTGATAATTAACACATCCTGATTGCATGCTCGGTCAATTTCAGACTGCAGAAGTTGATAAAAAAATTCAATTTCCTCATCTTTAACTTTGGTAGTTGGTGCATAAATTTGAATAATAGTCATATTAAAGGGTCTTCCTTGTAGACATATGGATACTATCCTATCACTGACAGCATTGTACTTCAAGACAGATCTTGAAACATCCTTTGTGATGATGAATGCCATGCCATTCCTCTTTAAACTCTCATTCCCAGCATAGTAAATCTTATGGTTGTCTCATTCAAAATGGTCAAAATCAGTCCATTTCAGCTCACTAATGCCTAGGATATCAATCTTTATGCATTCCATTTGATTTTTGTCAACTTCCAAATTTCCTAGATTCATACTTCATACATTGCATGTTCCATTTATTAATGAATGTTTACCACTGTTTCTCCTCAATTTGAGTGGTTTCACATCAGCAAGTGGAGGTCTTGAAAGCTTTACCTTATCCATATAAGTAAGGCTGGTTTTACTCTGATAATGCAGCTCTTGCCCAACCCTGCTTTGAGAACTTTCTAAGCTAAGAGACTCATCTTCCTCTTCTGTATGGAACAATGTTTCTGTACTATTCATAAAGTTACACAGTAATGTATCAGACAGTGTTTCTCTGCTATTCATAAGGTTTTCCCTGGCCAATTCTTTGAGAAGTAGATGGCCTCTTCCTTCTTCCTAGTTGTCTCAGTCTGCAAGCAGGGTTGATACCTGTGCACCATATGCATTACACTGGGTTTTAAACGCCAGTGGCACAGCATCAAACTCATAGCAACATGTCGCTACAGTAGGATAAACCGACAGACAAGTTTATCTCCCTTAGCTGTTGGAAACCTCTCCAATCCTATCTGGAAAATCCTCTAATATAGACCTTAATGGTAAGCAACGAAATAAGTCTCAGTAAGTCTCCAAATGTGGAAATCTTAAGCTTTTAGATATATTAAATTTAGTAGCTGAAATAATCTAATAAAATATATTTCTTTATGCTGGGGCTTATTTAGACATTTCCAGCTCGTGTAACTGTCCCTGTTGTTCTGAATTCAAATATGAACTTCTTGCTTTGACCTTTAATAAGCTTCTAGAGATGTATAAAGCCATGAAAGCATTAATAAGTTATTAGCCTTGTCTGAGAAATAACATTTTGTTTCACTGTGCTATGCTGTTATCATAACTTGAATAGTTACAAAGACTATTTTGCATTCTCTTTTGTTTTTCTGAGTTATTTATCCTTTAACTATTTCCTTAGACTAGTCTCTAATCAACTCCCAGCTCACCTTCTGGTACTCAGGTTTCCTACAGCAACCCAAAAGTCTCCCAAGATTAATTATTGCTGGCATCTTTAGAATGACACATAGCACCAGTACCCTTCATGTTCATCCCTGTACCTTTCATCCTTGTCCTCATAAGCTCCCAGCCCCACTTGCTTCTTTTTCTTCTGGTGTCTTTATTCTTTAATATTTATATAAATTTTTAATGACAAATAATAGGTATGAACTATATGCTGTCCTTCTTGCTTGGGAACCTGAACTAAAAAGTAAACTTTTTTCAGCATTTGGTGCATCATTTCAAGAGTTTCACCTTAGAAGAAAATTTTAATGACATTATCCCACGTGTTTAATATGTCTTTTTACTTCTGTATCAACTATTAATATAACACATGTTATACTCTTTATTAATTGTCTTTTTTAAAATAAAGGGAGCTCTGGTAGCATAGTGTCTAAGGCATATGACTGCTAACCAGAAGGCTGGCAGTTCAAACCCACCAGTCACTCCTCAGAAGGAAGGTTGGGCAATCTACTTCCATAGTGATATTGCCTTGGAATAAAATTTGCTTTTCAACACTGCTTTTAATTTACAGAAAAATTGCAAATATAATAAAGTCTCACATAATCCATACTCAATTTGTTTCTATGAGTGTCTTTCATTTGTATGATACAGTTGTTACCATTAATAAACTAATATTTATGCTTTAGAAGGGGCCACTCCCTGGACAAGGATATCATTATTGGCGAAGTAGTTGTTGTTGTTGTTAAGTGCCGTCGAGTCGTTTCTGACTCATAGCGACCCCATGCACAGCAGTACGAAACACTGCCCGATCCCGCGCCAGCCCCACAATCCCTGCTATACTTGAGCCCATTATCGCAGCCACCGT
>NW_006922235.1:50811-55845 GCF_000298275.1 Orycteropus afer afer
CCTTAAATTTGGATTTATGACTTTTTTTTTCTCATGATTAGGCTGGTATTTTTGAGTTTTTAGGAGAAAGAACTGGTTTATATCAAGCATGCATACTAACAACGTGACTTACTACTACTGATGTTAACCTCTATCACCAGACTGAAATAATGGTTGTCAGCTTTCTCTACTTAAAGTGAGCATTTTTCCTGATTTCTATACTATGCTTTTTGTAAGAACGTCACTTTGTGTAGCCCACATACAATGAGTTTGAACTTCTGCACCATTTCACTGAAGGTAGAAATATTTACATAAATTATTTTGAATTCCTCTGCATGAGAAATGTGTCTATTGCCTCCATTTATTTATTTATTCAATTAATCATTTATATAAATATGTACTCACAGCTATTTTTCATATACCTTGAGTCCTAATCCAGTATTTCTTTATTTTTCTTTTTTTACTCAAATTATTTCAGTTGTGGTCATTGTGAGCTCTTTGTGTTTACCACTGTGTTCTTTTGACATAACCCTGTAAAGTTTGGTGTGGTGTTTACATTTGTGTGTCAACTTGGTTGGGCCTGCTTGAATAGCTGGGCAGCTGAATGTAGTTATTCTGCATGGTGAGATTGGTAATTAACTCCATCGTGGAATCTATTGGAGCAGCCGAGTAGCTGCTTTTGGTAAGTAGTCTTCTTCCCATATATAAGAAGCAGCTTTAGGAATGGTCTCCAGCTTATGGCACTCTTGAACCCTGCATGCAGCCATCATTGTTCAGAAGTCTGCCATGTTCTCCTGACCTTGAAACTTTCAATGAACTTAAATTATTGGTCTGTCATGTGGTTTGGTAACATCAAGACTGTGCCTTTTTACTTGTCATCCTTAGGTTTGTCAGTCTCAACAGCCAGTAGCTGTCCAAGTGAAGAAAAGCCTCTAGCTCCAGAGGGCTGGGATCAGGATGCAGAGCTGAACCCCAAGGCTGAGAGGCATTCACCCAGGCCCTGGAGTCTGGCACTTCGAATTTGGACTTAAAGCCTCAAAATTGTAAGTATAACCTCCTGTTTGTTAAGGCCATCCTATTTGCTGTATATTCCTGTCAGAATGGCACTAGGTAACCAGAACAGTTGTTATACTAATTATCTTCTATCTAGTCTATTTTCTTCAATTAGCCTCATATATTCATCCATACCACCTCAGAAACCCAAGGAGGGGTCACTATGAGTTGGGTCTGACTCGATGGCACATAACAGCAACAACAACAACATTTATCCATTGATTTCTAGAATTAGTCAAAATTAATTGAAAAAGAAGTGCCTTAATTAAAATATTCTTACACAAATTTACTTGTGAATTAATGAACATGTGGCTGATACTCTGACCTGTCATGCTAATTGACTGAATGAGCAAATTACTGGTAAAATAATTAACTTTATATGCAAGCACAAGATACCATTTTATTTGCCAATATTTCTTAGAATATGATTGTGAAATGTAGCACAATTATGAATTTTGATAATGTAATATATATTTATAATAAAAAGGCAGAGAAAAAGCTGAATGGGGCAGGACAGAGCAAGGAATCAGAGTAAGGGATTCAGGTAAGACCAGGGACCCAGGCCACAGCCCTCCCAGGAGGTGGGGAAGCCAGGGAAATTAGAGAAAAAGCTGGGGGTGGTGGTGCGGGACCAAGACAGAGCAAGGAAGCAGATGCAGGGATCCAGTTAAGGCTGGAGACCCAGGCCACGCCCCTCACAAGTGATGGGAAAGAGGCAGGGATCTATGTAAGGGGAGGTTGGGGAGGGTGGAGATGTTTTGAACAGTTCAGGGAGACAAATTTTCTGTCAATTTGTCCTACTGTGATGGTGTGTTGCTGTGGGACTTGAAGCTGTGCCACTGATGTCTCATACCCAGTAGGATTGCACATGGTGCACAGATTTTAACAGCTTACAGACTGAGAAAGACTAGGAAGAAGGAGGAGGCCATCCAATTCTCAAAAAATTGGCCAGGGAAAACTTTATGAACAGTAGATACATTGCTGTGCAAGTTTATGAATAGCCAAGAATCATTGTTCAATACAGTGCAGGAGACTAAGCCACTTAGTTCAGATGGCTCTCAAAATACAACCAGGAAAGGGCTGCATCATCAGAAGATAAACAGCCTTGATGATACAGATAAAGTAAAGCTTTCAAGACATCCATTTGCTGATGTGGCACAACTCAAACTGAGGAGAAACAGCTGCAAACATCCTTTAATAATCAGAACATGGAAAGTACAAAGCACGAATCTAGGAAAACTGGAAGTTGCCAAAAATGAAGTGGAACATATAAAGATTGATCTCCTAGGCACTAGTGAGGTGAAATGGACTGGTTTTGGCCATTTTGAATCAGACCACTGTGTGGTCTCCTAAGCTGGGAATGACAATTTGAAGAGGAATGGTGTGGTGTTCATCATCGCAAAGGATGTTTCAAGATCTGTCCTGAAGTACAATGCTGTCAGTGATAGGATAATATCCATACACCTACAAGAAAGACTAGTTAACACGACTATTAAACAAATTTATGCACCAACTCCCAAAGACACAGATGAGGAAATTGAAGATTTTTATCAGTTTCTGCAGTCTGAAATGTAATCAAGATGTGTTAATATTCATTGGTGACTGGAACACAAAAGTTGGAAACAAGGAAGAATCACCAGTAGTTGGAAAATTTGGCCTTGGTGACAGAAATAATGCTGGAGATCGCATGGTAGAATCTGGTAAGACCAATGACTTGTTCATTGCAAACACATTTTTTTCAACAACACAAATGGTGGCTCTACACATGGACTTCACTAGATGGAACACACAGGAATCAGATGGACTACATCTGTGGCAAGAGGTGATGGAAAAGCTCAATATCTTCAGCCAAAACCAGGCCAGGAGCTGATTGTGGAACAGAGCATCAATTGCTCATATGCAAGTTCAACTTGAAGTCAAAGACAGTTAAAACAAGTCCACAAGAGCCAAAATATGATCTTGAATATATGCCTCCTGAATTTGGAGATGGTATAAAGAATGGATATGATGCATTGAACACCAATGACAGAAAACCAGAATTGTGGGATGACATCATCTAGAGCATCATCCATGAAGAAAGCAAGAGGTCACTAAAAAGATGAGAAAAGACCAAAGTGGATGACAGAAGAGACTATGAAACTTGCCTTTGAGTGGAGAGTAGAGAAAGCAAATGGAAGAAATGATAAGATAAAGGAGCTGAACAGAAGATTTCAAAGAGCAGCTCGAGCATGCAGAGCAAATTACTATGATGAAATGTGCAAAGATTTGCAGTTAGAAACCAAAAGGGAAGAACATGCTCAGCATTTCTCAAGCTGAAATAATTGAGGAAAAAATTTAAGCCTTGAGGTGTAATATTGAAATATACTATGGGCAAAATATTGAATGATGCAGGAAACATCAAATGAAAATGGAAGGAATACACAGAGTCACTGTACCAGAAAGAAGTGGTAGATCATCATGCATGTCAGGAGGTTCTATATGATCAAGAACCAATGATACTGAAGGAGGAAGTTGAAGCTTCACTGAAGGAATTGCCAAAGAACAAGGCTCCAGGAATTGATGGAATACTCATTGAGATGTTTCAACAAACAGATGCCCCACTGGAGACACTCACTCAGTTATGCTAAGAGATTTGGAAAACAGCTACCTGGCCAACTGTCTGGAAGAGATCCATATTTGTACCCATTCCAAAGAAAGGTGATGCCACAGAATGTGGAGATTATCAAACAATATCATTAATATTGCACACAAGTAAGATTCTACTGAAGGTAACTCAGAAACATTTGCAGCAGTATATTAACAGAGAATGTCGTGAGGTGCAGGCTAAAATCAGAAGAGGATGTGGAACAAGGGATATCATATCTTCTGTCAGATGGATCCTGGCTCAAAGCAAAGAATACCAGAAAGATGTTTACTTGTGTTTTATTGACTATGCAAAGGCATTTGATTCTGTAGCTCATAACAAATTGTGGATGACATTGAGAAGAATGGGAATTCCAGAATACTTGCTTGTGCTCATGAGGAATTTATACATTGACAAGGACACTGTTGTTTGAACAGAACAAGGGGACACTGTATGGTTTAAAATCAAGAAGGGAGTGTGTCAGGGTTGTATCCTTTCCCCATACTTATTCAGTCTATATGCAGAGCAAATAATCTGAGAAGCTGGATTATATGAAGAAGAACATGGCATCAACACTGGAGGAAGAATCATTAACAACCTGTGATATGCTGATGACACAATTTTGTTTGCTGAAAGTGACCTGAGGCACTTATTAATGAAGATTGAGGAATACAGTCTTCAGTATGGATTATATCTCGATATAAAGAAAACAAAAATCCTCACAACTGGACCTATAAGCTGCATCGCAATAAATGGAGAAAAGATTGAAGTTGCTTGGCGCTGCAATTGATGCCAGTGGAAGCAGCACTCAGGACATTAGGTGACATATAGCTTGGGGCAAGTTGGCTGCAAGGGAGCTCTTTCAAGTGCTGAGGAGCAAGGATTTCTCCTTGAGGACTAGGGTGTGCCTGACACAAGCCATGATATTTTCAGTCTCCTCATATGCATGTAAGAGCTGGATAATGAATAAGGAAGACCAAAGAAGAATTGGTGCTGTTGAGTTGTGGTGCTGGCAAAGAATTATGAAAGTACTGTGGACTGCTGAAATAACTAACAGATCTGTCCTGGAGGAAGTACAGCCAGAATGCTCTTTGTGAGTGAGAATGGTCAGACTTTGTCTCACCTACTTTGGTCATGTTGTCAGATGGGACCTTCCTTGGAGAAGGATGTCATGCTTGGTAAGGTGGAGAGTCAACAAAAGAGGGGAAGGCCCTCAATGAGATGACTGACCCAGTGGCTGAAATGATGGGCTCAAGTATAGCAAGGATCATGGAGCTGGTGTGGGACTAGGCAGTGTTTCATTCTGCTGTGCAGAGGGTCACTGTGAGTCGGATATGACTCAACAGCATCTAACAACAACAAGCAATGAAAGACAGAAA